>NW_009628940.1:0-18697 GCF_000690535.1 Cariama cristata
TGCCACACAGAGATGTCTCCTTTTGCCTGAGAAGCCAGGGAGGGTGGCAGGTCCCCCTGTCCTGGGGGCTCGCTTGGCCTGCCAGCAGCACTGTGCTGCCAGTGGGTCAAGCGAGACCCCAGGCCCGCTGCCCTCCCTCCTTGCAGCAAGTGTCTCAGGATTTATCCTGTATCTGGTTTAATCACATGAAAAATTAAGTAGAAATGAGTAATGTTCCCCCTTGGAGCATATGCTGGTGTTTCACCACAGTGTGTAAAACAGAGCTGACAAAATGCTCTTGAAAGAGATACCAGTGGGGGAGCGATGTCTGTCCTAAGGGAACGCTTCTTATCCAGGGGAAGTCCAGACCCAGAGAGCTGGAGAGGGGTGGGGAAGAGCTGCTGTACTGACCATGCAGGTGTCAACATCTACTGGTCACAACCATCTCCCCAGGACCACCTTCTTGCCAGTCTGCACACACCTCCTGCTGCCTCTTGCCTTATGCTCTGACGAGAAATGTTTGGGGAAGGATCTTTTTCCACCATGTTCACTGACTCCAAACTGACGCTCCTCAGTGCAGGTGGTCTAGAGCATCATCACTCAATACCCATTACTCAGCCCCAGGACAGACCGGAGTAAGCTCAAGCCACCTTTACCTTCACAAGTTCATTACTACCTGGCATCTTCCAGCCAAGGCTCCTGCAGTGAGGTGTGATGCAGCTCTTGTACCGGCACCGGCACTGCTAGCTGGGCAGTCATGTCACACGCCAACGGGTGAATGCCTTTGTGGAAGAAATGTTACCCGCTAAGTATTACTATTTATCAGGCGAAGCTGGAAGGCCTGAGAGGTCAAAGGAGATGAATTAGTGGTTCCTAATGGCTTGTAAATCTGTGAATTTGTGAATAAGTAACCTTGGCTTGAACGGCCACAGTGGACTTGTTCCTCTTTGGGGAATAATTCTGCCTGGAGGAACTGCTCTGCTTGCTTTGTGGCGTGCTGCACATGCATGGGAGAGCACGCATGCTGTACCGTAAGGGGCTAGCAGGCTACATCCACTACGCAAGGAAGCAACTCTGCAGGCCTTGCTTCATCTGATTTATGATTATTTACTTCTTGAAAGGCAACCCCAGGCAGACCCAGGTGTGCTGGATGGACCTGTCACAAAGACCAGCTGATCCTTGCCCCCGAGAGCTGGTAGACAAGTGTTGCAAAGCATGTACGTGTTTGGAAATCTGGCTGGGCACAATAATAATTACACTAACAAAACTAAATTTGAACTGTTGGCTCAGGCAAAGTAAGGTTTCTGGAACCTCCCCTTCACCATTCCTTTCTCAGTCTCGGCTACAGGGAAAAAGAATTAACTGCAACCTGGACAGGTAAGATATTACTTCTTTTAAATGGTACTTTCTAAGCTGACAGCATTGCTGTAAGCAGGCTCCTAAGGTCATCTGACAAGTCAGCAGCAGCCTGGGAAAGAAGACAGAAAGCTTGTTCTGTGCTCTGCAGCCAGGGCCCTGCCTTTTCCCTCCAGCAGACCATGCCACCAGGGTCCTTATGTCTGCAGTCTCTGTGGCCAGAAGGGCAACAATTGCCAGTCTCTAAAACATTAAAGGCAAGAACTAGGCATTGTTCAAATTAAAGCCAGCATCCTCAACAGTCTAAGCATTTACTCCTCAACATCTGCTGGCAGATGCTTCCATTTCCCCTCCGTCCTCTTCGCTCGACAGGGACTGCTATGGGCTGCAGCAGTCCACCTAGCACTCCCACTTGTGTGTTTATCCCATTTGGTGTCCCACTGTATCGCAGAGAGTCAAATGTCTCATCAACAACTGTGTCTAGGCAGGGTGCTGATGTGAGCTCCGTTGATGAATCACACCGAGAAAAGATAAATGATGGGGAATGTAATTGTGCATGAATGTAACATCGCCGTCTGCCCAGGAACTGAATTTTAATGAGGTTTTATGCTGTACTTACCATTCCATGATGTCAGTGTTTGTCCACACTACCAGCTGCCTCTTACTGTCAGCAGGATGCCAGTAAAGATGTCTGAAATAGCTGTGAATAACGCTAGTTGAGGCCAGCAAAACTATGTGCAGCACTGTTTTGGCAATTTGAGGCTAAGAATGGCTTCAGGCAGGTTTTCCTCATCGTGGCTGAAATTGTGCACGTCTGGGGCACACAGCAACATATTGGTGGGAATGATTTGTGGCTTCAGTACAGGTGAAGCTGAGGAAACTCCAAAACTGGAAGATCAGAAAATGAATCCTAAAAGGGGATCTCAGGCCTGCTTTCTTTGAGCAAATGACTTTGCAAGGAAGTACCCTTCCAAGCTGCTAAATTGAATTCAGATGTCAAAAGGCATATACAGCACCCAAACCGCCTGCGGCCAAAACAGGGCACTTTCACGTGAACGTACAAGCTAACAGACTTGTGACAGTAACTTTTCTTGGCAGTGGAAGAGACATCGAAGTAAAGGCAGATACTGACTGCTTACAGACAGTAATGTCCACTATAAAAGATCCTGCCATGGGGTCCACCCCATTGACACAACTTCACCATCCCTTTGGCAACAAAGAGATCCAACATTTTTCTAGGCTGCAAGTCCTAAAGTGAACCACTGAATCAGAACCTGGCAAATGGCCGGGACCTCCCTCTGCACTGCCAGGAAGAACAGAACGGCCTGTGCTGAGACGAAATGTACGGAAATTTGCCTCATTGATGCTGTAGGTATGTCACCCAGCCCAATTTTATGTCATGTATCTGTCCTGCTTAAGTCTTATCCCTTTGGATGTTCTTTTATTTCTCAGTATTAAATTAACCCTGTCTTGTGTCACCAGTAATTGCACACTCCTTCTCTAATAATTGCATGTTCTTTCTCTCTACTGCCCCAGTAATAGGCTGAGGGAATCACAAGCTGTAGTTTCACTGGCATTTTCTTCAGCAAAAGGTTTTTTTCTTCAGGTTGAGTTATTTTTAACCTGGCTCAATTCCCAATTTAGATCCACTGCCTGGCAGCATGAGAAGTTGTACCAGCGCACTTGGGAGAAACACGGGAATGTGTGCTACAGATGTAAAAGAAGGTCTGGGTGTCCAGAGGGCTTGGGCTGGCACTGCTGCCGCCAAATGAAGTACCTGTGGAGATGCAGCCTGGGCTTCTAATTTTTCACATGCATTCACAAAGAGGTCTAAGAAATCGTCCTAATGCACACAAGAGCCAGGGAAGCCGTTTACAGCTATGAGTTGAGAATACACTGCCAACCTTGGGAATATACGTGATGCCAAACACAAGCCACTGATTCTCCAGAAACCTCATCCTGCCCTCCTGCTACCCAGCTCATCCTCTCACAGGTCAGCGAGAACTGTCAATGGTCTGTAGGCACCTTGGCGGAGACACTCGGGACCCTGCAGTTTGACCGCAAGGAAAGCTTCAGGCCTTACACCCTGTAAGGCTGGGGGAGGATTTTTTTTTGTGTGCTTTGGCACCGTGATACAGGAACCAGCTCGACAGAACCTTGGTGATGGGAGGTGCAAAGCTGTGACTGTCTCGGAAGCTAAATGAAGCATGGCTCGCATAGAAAAGGAACAGCATTCATTAGTGAGTAACAGGAACAAAAATGGAGAAGCTTTTCAGGACACAATCCTTTGACTCTGAAACACAAAATTCCCACTCGAGGGTAAGTGGCACTGGGAAGACTTACTCTGTGTTTAATTAATTATGTCAAGAGAAAAAGATGGTTAATACCCGTAGAGCAGAGATACTCTAAAAGCAGAGGTGGCAAGTCCTGTGTTTCAGAGACAGACGTAATTCTCACCTAAGAACAGTGATGGTTTGTACAGTAAGGCTGGATGGAAACAGCAAAAAGCCATAAAATCAATATCCCCATGGTTAAGACTGCAAAAGAAACATGGTTTACGGAGAGTTGTTTTCATTAGATCTGCTGTTACCCTGTAGTTGAAAACAGCAGCTTAGTTTCTGGGATCAGTTTCTCTTAATGAGGTTTTTATTTCCCCAAAGCTTATTTACTTTTCCAGGTTACTACACTTCTCTGTAAACCAGGTCTCCCAAGAAAAGACAATCCCTGAGCAATCACAGATAAAATCCTACTGCTTAAAAATGCTTCTCCAACAGAGCATTTAAAAAAAAATTAAAAAAAAAAAAAAAAAGAAAAAATCTGCAGCCTTTGGAAAAAAGCCAGTACGAAAAGAGTTAAAAAAGAGACAGGTCAGCAAGCTCTGTGAAGGCATTGTCTATGCAGGCAGCATCTGGCAGCAGGCATCCCTTAACCTTACCCAGCCTGAACCGACTGCTAATGGACATTTACCCTCTGCTGCTGCTGCTGCAGAGCCACCCTGCTTCCTTCTCTCTGCAGGGCTGACTCACTCTGCAGTGCACACTCACAGGCACGCAATCTGCCACATTACAGAGGACTACTTATGTGCCAGCAGACACCACCTCTTTTAATCAGGCACTCTAGTCTGTCATTTCACACTCTCAGGCTGCCTGTTCCCCTCTTCCAAACCACATACGAAGCCAATCCCTGCCAGATGGGACTGCACTCTGATCTAGCACACTGCTGTCAGTAAATGAAGGAAAGGGAAAAAAAGGTCTGTAATTTTCTTAATGCCTTGAATCACTTGAGAAATTTGCTGATGCAATAGCATCAGTGAAGGACGTGAAATGTGAGTTTTCACCTGGGAGTCATCAATGAGGATCTAGAGCATCACTGTCAGAAAATGCTTGGCCGAGGCAACATGATCAGACTTAATTTTACTCCCAGACTATTTGCAGGTACTCCACATAAAGCAGTCCTCCACCTATGCATGCCAACCCCAGCTTTTGTTTTATGCTCTATTCTCCTGACGTGCATGGGTTTATATATTAATGAGAAAGGCTTGATGTTGCAAGACATGAACCAAAATGCCATCGATGGGATTTTGCCTGTATTTGGTTACGTAAGTACCCATCACCATCCTGAGCCTCGTAACTGTCTTCTGCAAGGTGTCACCAAGCTACAGTGGCATTTTAGAGAGTTCCTATAGACCAGTGCCTTTAACTGCTTGTTTCTCTTACAGATGAGAGCTACCACCAGCCTTTAGTTGCTCTCTTAAATGCAGTTTGCTCATATTCCTGTAAACTGGCAAAAAACAAGGCTGGCAGCAGGTTCCCCTTAAAGAAGGTAAAACCAGATCCTAAATGTATTCGCAGCCCCAACCAGGACCTTCTCCAGTCCTGCTACACATGCAGAATACAATTCCTCTCACCAGAACTGCAAGATGTACGTGGCATGCTTTCCAGAGCGCCTGAATTCGTGATTCACCTCCTCCCAGCTGCAAGCTCTATCAGACCCCGCACAGAAGTGCTGGGAAGGCACTCATTGCAATCACTGCTGAGAGAGAATTATGCTGCAGTTTCCATAAATCTTTATGACCCCTGGGTAAAGTCTAATTCAGAAGTTTAAGAGTCCACTACTTTTGTTTGCTGAAGAAAAGAATGATCAACACAATTCAGATCAGGAATTCTTCCCTTACTGCAGGCAATGCTTCAGCAGACATCCACAAGTTTCCTTACGTCAGCTTACGCCTCTATACAACCCAAGAACCACCACTGCTCAGGCTGCCATGAAGAAAAGCCCTTCCCAAACACAAACCCAGTAGTACAGCCCACCCCAACACCAAGCCTGACAGCCTCTTGGATGAACGCAGTCAGATTAGCTTTTTAAGAAACAGAATAAGCCAATTAAATTGTTACTAATTATTGATGATCAACACTTGCTAGAACTTCTTCACAAAAGTCTGTGACAATACACACTAGCAGAGTGACTGGCTCATGGCCAAAGTCTCCTGAACAAGCCCCAGTTTGGAGACCAGCTACCCAGAAGGTGCATGAGGTGCTACTAGGCCTGGTGAACATTTCTGCCAGGTTAGATGCTCCAAACATAGCTTCAGTGAATTCCTTGTGCTCTGGCCATAGCTCTTCATGCCACTTACACCAGACCTGTTTGCTGCACAGGTACATGGGTGAAATACACGTATACCACCACATCTCCATTCCTAAGCAGGCTGACAGAAGAGGCTCTGACAGATCACTCCAGATTCCTCAGCTGTTTGATCACAACGGCACTACTACTACTAGGTGTCTGTGTAACAGTAAAATTTTGGCTTAAATAAAGCAAAGCTTGACCTGCCCTCCAAACTAGACAACTAAGATTAAGGTGAGGCACTTCCCAAAGGCAATCCAGAACTAGCTCTACAGTTGAAAGGGTCCAACATGTATTTCCCACATGAGCTTCAGCATTGCTTTGCAACACTCATAAATCCTCAGGACAAGAGGAGGTTGCTACAGCATTCACTAGCTCCAAAAGGACAACTTCTCAGCTCAAACACTCCCCATTTAACAGCTAAAAAATATGAGTTCTTGAACAAACCCATTTTGTTGATGAGACTATTGTTCAGGTACTTCAGAGGCAACTGCTGCTATGAGTGCAGCTTCCCAACCAGTGAAGTTTCTGCAGAGCCATCACAAGGACAAGCTGCCTAAAGGCTCTTCAGCAGCTCCTACTCCTGTCACATGCTGAAGCCTGCACCCTTGCTCCCTAACCCTGTCTGCTCAGGCTATGCTGCACAGCCGATTCCATGGCACTGCCATGTGCCAGAGCAAAGATGTGCTGCTTGATCCAGGCGAGCATAGCACTGCAACAGCCTTGCATTCCATGCCCACAGGCAGCAGTCAGAAACAGCCTCGCTACTTGCCCAGGACAGGGAATGGTATAGCAGTGATAACAGCATCGCTTCTGCATGGTGCTCAGTCACTTCAAGAACCTGCCTCCCCCTAAAGGAACCCCTCCTCTTCCTAAAGGAGCAGCAAAAGTATGAAATCAGAGGCAAAGGACTCATTACAGCAATGTAGTGAGGAAGTTTTATTTGGAAACATGGTATAAGTTTGTAACCCAACACTGGGTGCACGACTCTGATGCCGGAGCATACGCAGTTACTACTGAAACACAGGAGTGTTTCGGACAATTGCTGTAATAAAACACGAAATTCTCATACTCCAATACCAGGACACTACAGCAATCTTTAGAATCAAAGTTACATCCAAGGAATTCTCTGCACTTACAATTGACCCCACAGTGTAATCTACCTATATATAAGATTAATATATATAGCATGGGAAATTGAAAATCCTTGCTCCATAGATGTATGAACATGTCAAGTCTTTTATAAATAAACATCCAGTGAAGAGAAAAAATTACATTTCTAGTTCATATTTATACATAAAGTACTAACAGCAATGGGTGGAAAATTGCACACAGGCCACCCCAAGCCATGCAGAAGGCTTGGAGCAGCCCATCCAATTTAATATTGAAGTACACACAGGACAAACAAGTCACTAACATACATTGCGCATTTACAAGAGATCAACTACCAAATAGGGACAACTGTACACATTGGAGAGACCATTTTCATTCTGGAGCTTTTTTTTAAACGTGGATTTGTTACATCTCTTTACATTATACTGCGACATTTACTTTGTGGAGAGGATAAGGGCAACAATGAGGCCATAGAGACCCAAGACTTCAGCGAAGATCAAAATCAGGATCATGCCCACAAATAACCTGGGCTGCTGTGCTGTTCCCCGTACACCTGCATCACCCACAATGCCAATGGCAAAGCCAGCAGCCAGACCACTGAGGCCCACGCTCAAGCCAGCACCCAGCTGAAGAAAGCTCCTGTAGGACAGAGATGAGAAGAGTTTTAATGGCAATGAACAGAACACCCAACCCTTCAACTTCAGGCTAGCCTTTTGCCCTCCCCAAAGGAAATAAGAATTAACATTTAAAGGGAACCTCTTTCCTACAGAAAGAGCTTCTATACTCTGTAAACAAGCACTGCATGTCTCCCAAAGCAGATGCCTCCTGAGACTCCTAGCTCCGATACTTAAAAAACCAGGCAGCTATGCAGGACCTTTAGCTGATACTCAGGTACAACTCTACACTACACTAAGCTACTGGGTCTGCAAGTTCACATGGTCACCCAGCTTGTCTGTAGCCGCTACAGTCAGCTGCAGGCTTAGCATGCTGCCAGAGCTGCACATACTCCAGCCCTGTGGGCTAGCACCTGCAGTAATGCCTGTGCCACAGTGCTGCTTAGCCTGTCAGTAGCTGCTTTTGTCTCCCACCTTAGCAACTTTGTTATACAGCCATAGCACATCCAGGTGATTATTAGGTCTCTTGCACTGCAAGAGCTGGACAGGAATGGTCTGGTTTTCCAGGCAGGGGTACTTGAGGAGCAGTCCCTCTTGGTATCTGGCCACCTGGTAACTGCAAAGGAGCATCTGTACCTGCCATTTCTTACATCATGGCTTATTAGGCCAACCACACTGCTCATCAGCTATAGCTTGTACAGTGACACAGGTATCTACTGTTAGACCTCAGAAGCATTATTTTATTCCGAGAGGTCTCAATCAAGCCAGTTCCAGATACTCTCAAGAGCCAAGAGTAGATTAAGTTTCAGACTGTAGCTGGTGTAGAGGTCTGATGTATAGCTTGAGGATTGATTTACCAGCACATAAAGCAGCAAGCAATATTAATTATTCACTTGCATCTCCCAGGCAACTATTTAGAAAGTCTGATTAGACAGTTTTGGAAAGACTTGTGTATTCCAGGTCTAGAATTTGGCACCACAAAACAAGCTTAGCCGCCTAACCCAGTACTGCCTGTACACAGTTTCAAGCCATAAACCACTGCACTATCTCTAGCAGTGGGATGTCTGATCTGCTAGCTACTACAGCAAATTAATCAGGTAGCATGACCACTGAGGCTAAGGCATCAGGTAGGACACCTAAAGTCCAGTCCGTACTCTTAAGCCCAGGTTAAGACCATTTAGTATTGACAGTCCTTCCAGGGATCTTGAGCAAAATCCATCCATTCAGCAGCATCCAAAGAGTAGCAGAACAAACTTTAAAAAAAACTTACTTGAATAGTGTGATAGAAGGTGAGAGGGCATTGGCAATGAGGACTGCCACTACGAGGCCATAGATAGCTATAATACCCGCCATGACAACAGGGATGATTGACTTCATGATGAGCTCCGGCCTCATGACAGACATAGCTGCAATACCCGTACCACTCTTTGCTGTTCCATATGCAGCTCCCAAGGCTGGAAGAGAAAAAAATGCATTAGACACCCCCAAATACCATCTCCTTCACTAGGCTGCAGCATTAGAACAGTTGAGTCAGCACTAGGAAGAATTGCGCAAAACAGGGTCACTTGACTACTTGGTTTGTCAGCCAGGAATATTCCCCTAAGGGATGAGGAAGTGAGCTATCCAGAGCCCTAGACCAAAGCTAGATGAACAAAAAGGTGTTTTCAAACACTACTGATAACAGAATACCCTCTAAGCTAGCTTCACAGCAGGGTACACTCCCCAGCATTCCCCGTTTAGGAACCAAAACCCAAGGTCTAAATTTGACCTCATTACTTCAGAGTTTGTGCCCTCACAGAGCCCATGCTGCAAAGCTCTACTCAGCTGAACTGCAGAGGAAACACAGCAAAGCATGTCTTTCTACCACAGCAGAATGTAACCCAGCTGAAAGCTGGGTTTTACAGTCACTGAACTTTCAGCCACTTGGGCTGAGTTCTCAGATGCACTCAAGGTTTAACAAATCACCTTCACATGGCCTCTTCTTCCACAAAACTTAGCTGCCTATGCTTTGGCCTGGGGTTAAACATGCCATTTCAGCTTCAGACATAGAATCAGAGTGGTTTGGTTGGAAGCGACCTTAAGACCATCTAGTTCCAACCCGCCTTGTCACAGGCAGTGACACCTTCCACCAGACCAGGTTGCTCAAAGCCCCATCTAACCCGGCCTTGAACACTTCCAGGGATGGGGCATCCACAGCTTCTCTGGGCAACCTGTGTCATTGCCTCACCACCCTCACAGGAAGAATCTCTTCCTGGTATCTAATCTAAATCTTCCCCCTTCCAGTTTAAAACCATTGTCCCCTGTCCTATCACTCCCTGCCCTTGTCAAAAGCTCCTCCCCAGCTTTCCTGTCGGCCCCTTTAGGTACTGGAAGGCTGCTCTAAGGTGTCCCAGGAGCATTCTCTTCTCCAGGCTGAACAACCCCAACTCTCTCAGCCTGTCCTCACAGCAGAGGTGCTCCAGCCCTCAGATCATCTTCGTAGCCTCCTTTGGACTTGCTCCAACAGGTCCATGTCCCTCTTGTGTTGGGGTCCCCAGACCTGAATGCAGTATTCCAGGACACATACTGAGATAGCAACAAACTTGCCTGTCATTGCTGCACTTGATTCCTTGGAGAAAGGACACCCTTCTCATGTGTCAAAAACCCCACCTGTGAAGGATTCAGGTCCAAACACTTGTTAATCCAACTACTGGAACCACAAAGGAAAACACGGCTTGTAGGTTATAGAGGACCACAACCACCTTACCCCTAAGGTTTGCTGATCACCTGTGTAAACACTTGAGCATGCAGAAACCAACACAGGAATCCAAAGCTTGGTTTTCAAAGCAGAACATGGGCTTATCACCTCCAACTGAGAACTGCTAGAAGGGTCACAAAGCACTACCACAAAAAGTAACTTCTGCCTTGAAAACTTTGCCTCAAAAAAGCTTCCATAAATACCTCATTCTTTGATTCTGAAGTACTTCAAAAGACTCCTTTTCTTCCAACCTTGTTCTGGAGTACTCTAGGAATTCCTTAACTCTGGACTGCACTCATCACCCAAGAGATGGTATGTGGGTCAGCAGCCATCCAGGACTAAGTCCTTGAAGAAGCACTGCAAGGTATGTGGGAGGGTACATAGTCTTTTCAGACACCACCAGGCTGATACTCAAAGGTAACAGTCCTATTTAGCTTGAAAATGCTCTTGCCTCCTCTAAAAGGCTACTGCAGAGTATTAAACCCACAGGGATTTCAAATCTTTGTACTGGTCAGAGACTTACTATTTAAATTTGCTCAATCCACTTAAAAACTAAGGTTTCTACATGGGAGAGCTGCTTGTTCCACAAAGATCTGTAGGTGCCTTACACCAGCATTCAAGTGTGAGATGGTACACCCTGCCAAAAGTGCTGCTGGCAGGTATTCAAAAGGTTTAGGATATGTGCTTTCCTGCTTCTCACTCAACATCTACATAAAGCCTATCTTCGAGCAGTCACGAACTGAGCACTAATCCTCCTGGCTTTGCACTAAGAAGCTTCAGCAGATTAATAAACATAGCACCATTGCACTAAAAAGACTACCAGAAGGAAGTTCAGTTTTAGTTACAAAAATTTGAAGGGAAAGCCTCATTATCAACTATAAATTGGTTCTGTACTAGCAAAGCTCTTGAACCTTGACTGTCACTAAGCCAGATGTAAAGAGCTGTTCAGCACAACTCAGAACTAGAATCCAGCTTAGCAGGAAGCCTGAGCCAAGAGCAGAAGACAGGTTTTACCTGCAAACATCAGCTGAGCTTGGAAACTAGCACACAGACATAGCTAGCAATATCAGTGATGGTACTAGCCCCTAGGAAGTCTAGAAAAAAATCAGTAACTTGAATGAGGAACCTTGTCTGTTGGACAAAACATCTTCCAAGGACTGGAAGTAAGTGGAATCAAGATTCAGGCTATCTACTCTTCTAGACCAGCTACAGCATTTAGCAGAAACCACTACTCTTCTCAGGAATCTTTTATAAACCTCTCCAGAAACAGAGGCTCAGAAGGGAAGTTCACTATTTAAAATTACATCAGTCACTACTTCCTCCAAGTCTGAAGTTAAAGGTGTTGCAATTAATGTGGTGATGGATTCCAGAAGTTGATTTTGTAATCCCACTTACAGAAAGCCAGCCTGCTTAAGCTTTTGGGGAGGGGCAGATCAGCAGAAGTTTGTCAGTTCCTAGTTGTTAAATCCCAACTCTAGGGAACAGGCAAAAGTTTATGCTTTGACCTTGGTCTAGACATATTAACAAAGAAAGTCTACATGCACCCTGTGGCAGCCAGTTTTCACATTAGTTTTAGATGTCACTGAAGATCTATTACACTCCCACTGGTGAACAGTCAGGTGCTACACATACAGCTTCAGAGCCTGGCACATCTGCTCCCAGTGAGGCCTTCATCAGCACCCTGACCAACAAGCTTACACTGCAGTTCCCTGCAGCTGCATCTCCAGCATCTTACAAGGCAGCTTGTCTTACTGCTCTTTACTACCCTAAGGAGTTCTCCTTGCACCTTTGACAATACCCCAATATTACAGTTCAGGTGGCAAAGATGATAGCCACTTCCCACCATGACACAGCCATCTCATGGCACAGCTATTCAGTTAGGGGCTATGTGGCACTTGGGTCAATCTTCCTGCACATCTTGACTCATACCTCTTGGCAGCTGTGAACATTTGAACATATGTTTCATATGCTACATGTAAATACCACTGATGAGTTGGAAGGACCTGTTTTCCAAAATCTCCTCAGTGAATAGAGTTTGAAGAGATCTCTGAAGACAGTGAAAATGGAACAAGAGCTGTACCACTGTTACACATCAAGACTCTATGTATTTGCTTCAGATCATACAGCTCCATTACCTCTAACATACAGCTGCAACACTACCTTTAAAGCATGCAAACACAGAGCTAGCGAAACATTTACCTGGCAGCTGGGGAAGCACTTTCCCTGCCTCACTTTATCACAGAAGGAAGCCATTCTGCTCTATAACCAGGAACTCTGCCATTTCCAAGTTCAATGGTGTTTTAACAGAGAAGTTGCTTTACACATCATTCAAGACCATCTACTCCCAGTAAGCCTGTTTCAAAGGTTAATTTGATTTTGAAAGACTTCTGAAGTAACTCCTTGAACTCAGAAGTCAGCATTGATTTAGTACTGCTCCTGGGGGCAAAACCGCACTCCCACAGGGCTGTGGATATGCTGCCTAGCACCTCACCACAGATGTTACTTTCTAGTCAAAAGTGGTAGCAGAGGTAGTGTAGCTGTGCAGCTCCAAGATGAAGTATGAACTAGAAAACAACTTGCCACATAGGCTATAGCTTCAGTAAGGACTGAAGACTAGTTGTAGTCTTACCACTACCAGGACTTTCAGTAAAACTTTGCTTCTGATACTCACTGTCAGTACTCAAGCAATCTGCTGTTTAGACCAAGTCCTAGTCCAAGTATTAGGACCGATCTTTTGTAGTTATAATTACAGTGCTCAGTAAGGTCATGCACCGAGAACAT
The DNA here is from genome assembly GCF_000690535.1 of Cariama cristata. Lineage (NCBI taxonomy): Eukaryota > Metazoa > Chordata > Aves > Cariamiformes > Cariamidae > Cariama > Cariama cristata. The sequence goes on from NW_009628940.1 coordinate 13,204, forward strand.
TAATCTCACAGCTAAGTTAGCCGCAAGTCACCTCATGTGACATTCCCTCAATAAAGAAAGAGGCTATTACCAAAAGCCTTGTATCAGTTCTGCAGACAGATATGCACCTATGGACAGTCACCACATTACCAAGAGTCTTCAAGCCAGAGAACCATTTGCGTAGATGCAGTTTCATCACTTGCAATAGATTCAGACATGCTCAGCCTAAGAATACAGATGTTCAGAACCAGCCACACACACTCTGGCAGCATTTGGTCCATTCAGAGCCAGTGATTCCTCCTGTGTCCCATCATGCAGAAACAGGTTGTGTGAAAAGATGCAACATATGACAGACTTCCAGAGCACTAATATGCAGAATCTCCCTGCATTAGGAAGTGAGCTAGGAACACAAGTCAAACTTTCAATTAAGATACCATGGGTTACTATCACAGCAAGCCTGAAAGACCATTCTGGATATGAGTACTTACATCTGGAACCTTTTATAATTAACCCATTATCAAATGTGCTGCCTTCTGCAGTAGGTAGGCTTCCCTTGAACCAGACAGCAGGCATCAGTTCACCTCAATGCCTGTTCATCCTTGGGCAGGTTGTTCTTAGATGACTGGAGAACTGTTAGAGGTGATATCCAAGTCAAGTACAGTCCTTGCTTTGCCATGCCAGAAACTTGGGCATTTTCAAAGAAACAGACTTCTTCCCACCGGTATTCTAAGGCCCCTTCCACACCACCACATTTAACAAAGACAGCTCTACCTCAGATTACAGCAATGGATACTCCATGGCTGCCTTGGAAAAACCCTGTTGCTACGCCCAGTTACATCGCCACAGAAGAGACAGGCACATGAGTGGAACCGTATCTGGAGCCTACCCAAATTCAGATCACACTGACAGAAGGCTGGTGATAGCCCATCCCTCAGTGATAACTGGAGGGGTAAACAGACAGGGAGCCCTACAGGAACTTGTAGACTTCAAAAATCTTTAGTGAGTCACCTGTACAGGATTAGGGACTGCACGGTTTTTGTTCTTCCCTTCTGAGAGGGTGTGGGGATTTCAAACAAGCCTAGCACTGTCAGCTTACAGCATTATCAAAAACAACCTGCAAGGCTAGCAGGCCATTTACTCTTCCAATAAATTTGAGAACTTAAGTCTACCAGCTCCTCAAGAAGCTGCTGTAATAGCAGCAGTCCAATAAAAAAAGGAGTTACCAGTCAACTGTCCAAGCAGCTGGAACTGCTGCAATTGGTACTCTGGACAGTCTGACATAGCACACAAAGCCAATTTTTTTTTTTTGAAGTACACCAAGGCTGACACTTAACACCACACAGTACAGGCTTGCTCTTCTGCAAGCAGCAAAGTCCAGTCACTTCTTATTTATCTTTATCATCATACAAGCTCCCCTGCAACCTTAAAGATGACCCATTTCACAGCCTGGGTGGACCACTGTACTCCAGGTAGCGACTGGAAAACTAGTTCGTTACATCAGTTCGCAGGAGCCCTTTTCATCTAGTTGGTCTAACAGCAGCTTACACCACTCACCAGGAGGCATCCACAGCTAATCCTCATTTCTGAGGCGTGGGAAAGCCAAGGTCATCTGACTGCATCAAGCAGACACTCCTGTGGCCAGACTAGCCTGACTTGAAGCCTCATGCTCACAAGATTCACAGTCTAAAGGAAGCAAGTTCAGCAAGTTATCCGTCACTGTTTGGTAAGGACAGCAAGCAGGTGGAAGCACGCACTTCTGTGAAACCATTGTATCAAGCATCAAACACCCTGATGAGGTTGGAAAGTTTTTCAGCTTGCAACCACTGCTTCAAGTCAGTCAGGCTCTGGACAGATGGAAGAGGCTAGTTTTAGGAAGGGAAAAAAGGAAGCCGACCAAGAGGTCCCGAGGCACCTGGCATTCATCTCCACTGCTGCTCTGAATGTTCCCTTCAGAGGGGAAGTACCTGCAGACTTCAAAGTCTACAGTGACTTGAGGGCGAGACAGGAGTCTCATCAGGTACAAACAGCAGCATATCTGCTTCAGCCAAGTTTTGCAGAGCTAATAGTTTACAATGCTTGATCTGTTTTTCAGATGTTCCTGAGACTAGCATTTACGGACTGGAAATGATGCCCTTGTTAAGATGGAAGACATCTTAACTGAGCTGTAGAAATACTGCCTATCTGGTTTACCTCCTCTGTTACAACACTTGCATCTTAGTAGTCCACTCATTTACCTGCAGTTAAGGATGAAGGCTTAAGCTAGTCTCTACTGTAGAGAGTCTAGTAGCTCAAATATCTGACCCACTGAGTTTTCCTGCCCACACCGCAATGCCTTTGGAGTACTCTTCAATGATCTGGAACAGAAGATTACCTTGAGCTACACTCTGTTCTGCCATTTCATTTTTACCTGCAAGCTACAGCTAAAGGAGTCTGCAAGCTCCTCTTCAGATGACATCTACAGCTCCCTCCTGAGAAGCAAGCAGCTCTCCTCTCTACCACCTCCCCATCCCTTAAGGGACAGTGTTTCAGGAAGCACAGGTGTAATTTGCCTTCAAGACCACAAGTTTTTTTTATACTCATGATGCCTTCTAGAATCAGACTGCACAGGGCTCTCAGCTGCATCAAGCTAGATGTTCTGAGCCAGCAATTTCATCATGGAGGTCCCTTAATAGCTAACCAACTGCTACAATATCTGCAGCTCCAATTTAAAGTAAAAAATACTATTTCATTAGCTCTGCGGCAACAATAAGACACAGGACTAACCTTAACACTGCTGCTTAGAGTTCTTCATTAGCAGTCTTCCAGATGCTTGGTACCGAAGCAGTACTGAAAGCACTGAATGCCCGACCAGAGCATAGGTCTAAGTAAAATTCCTTACCACATTATGGAGGCCACAGTGGGGTGCACCTGGGACAGCACGCTTTTCTACACAGAGCATCAGCAAACACAGAATCAGAGAGCTTTGCCCAATACCATGCTTTTTCCATTTTGGCATGTTGAAGTCCCATGGAAAACCTGCAATAATCAGTCAACAGCACCTGACACTGAGCCAGCCACATGTTTTTACACATAGGAAATAAAGGAACTTGAGCTATCAGAACAAGTTCTAATCAGCAAATGAATAAGCAGGATCAAAGATAGCCAAGGTCACAGAAGCCTGCGTTAGTCTTTCTAGCTGCCATCAGTACTAGCTGACCAGAACAAGTTCTGCTGTCTATTTACCATCAGTAGTTAATGTTCAAACAAACAGTACTGCATAAAGTCGCTTGTTTTCACATCAAACTAGCCTGGACAGTATAGAACTTGAACATGTTTACTAGAAACAGGTCTCAACTACCAGCTCCACAAGAATCTGGTCTTTAGATACAGCTGAGTCAGACATGATCACTGCACTAATTAACACTGATCTAGGACAGTTTTACATAGTTTTACACTGCTTGTCCAGACAGACTTACCTCCTTACTTCTAAATCAGGGTGGGTTTTTTTAACAACTAACATCCAGTTAACATCAGAACATGTTGTAGTGTCACATCCCTATTAGAAAAGCTACATGACACTGCAAGTTTTATTTTATCCTATATTGACGCCTCAGCCATATTGCCTTAAAAATCCAAGTTGCTTCACTAAACAAGCAGTTATGTTCACAACTAAAATATTTTTGCATCAGCAGTATCTGTAACCTGTTGTGCAGTGACTGAACCCATCAGATACACTTAGGCCCTAGCAAGAGGCTAACTTCATGGCTCAGGCCTGCCAGTATAGGGACCATCTGACACAGACTCCACATCAAGGACCAGTCATGTACCAGCAGCGACATGACAGTTACAAAACCTTCCATCAATATAGCTTAAGCACTCACCTAACTCAAACCTTCTGCTTTAACTTCCAGTCCCACAGTACCATGCTATCAAACCCAAAGCTTCTAGAAAACGCTTCACTTCTAATTTAGACACACCAAGCCACTCTTTGAATTCCTACTAAAATGCTGACTCAAGTCTGCATTCCTCATGTTTCCACTGAAGCAAGCTTGCATATCACAAAACCAGTGTCTTAAAGGCCATACAGCCATCTTCTTTTGCTTCCAAGAGGAATCCAGTGACTCCTTCCTCACTCAGTATTCAGGACCTCCACCACTGCTATTTTGCAAAAGGTAGTGATCTGCTGATGCTTTTTTCCAACAAGTAACTAGGTCTTAGTCTATTCCTCCATCATCTTCACTAGCCAAGAGGCAGGTAGGTCAGCAGTCCCAACATTGGCTCCTACAGCATTCCAGCCGTACCGTTTTGAGGAAAGTCCTTACCTGTCAAGTGCAAGTATACTGTTTTAACTCTGAGGTGGAAGGCCACTAATCATCCTCAGCACAGGACATCTGCATCCCACCACTGGGTACAAAACTGACCAAGACTAAACACAGCCAGTCAGGCTTTTTTTTTTTGCAAAGATTAAAGCCATGAACACAGCTGGTGTGAAAGCAGTCTACAGTGCCAACACCAGCATGGCTAGACAGCTTCCTCTCAAACACTAGTTTTAATCCACTGTCTACTTAGCTATTTACAGTTTAATCTACCACACTAATCAATCAAGGGCAGCTTCCACAAGTTTGCCTTGCAGACCGAGCTACCACCATATAATGGGACTCCAAGCACATGAGCAGCTATATGCAACTTGAGCTACAGCCAATCCAATACTTGAGTGTTTTGATTCCTCAACTGGGAGCCAAATTAGGCAGCAGATGAAGACAAGTCAGTATGCTCATGCATGTGGAGACACTGACTAAGTCATCAGAAGAAAAAAACAGACTGATGCATAGTTCTTGTATTCCTAGTTAACGTAACACCTCCATTTGGAAAAAAATGAGCTGAAGCCTTCCCTATGTTACATCCCAAACAGAATGGCAGATCTACCACCATCGGGAAACAGCAAAAGCCCAGGCAGGAACAGCATTTTCTGCAGATGGTTTACTGAGGCTCCAAGAGAGAGACAAGGTATCATATGATGGTCTTTCTAGCATAAAACAGCATTTATGGGTCGCTACATAAATGTTCTTCAACAGGGAGAACAATACCACAGAATGACCCAATTTACTTCGCACTGAAGCTCAACGTCTTCAGACACAGCTGGATGGCCGCTAGAGAAGAGCTTCCCTTTTTCAGCATTTCATGCACCTCCCATTTTAAAGGCAAGGTCAGGAACCTATCAGTTTCTTTTAACATCTTCAAAGCTGACTTCACTCCTGAAATGCTTGCATAGCTAGGTTTCAATCCCATTAAAAACTGGTCTTGCATTATCCACGGAATGTTTTAAAAAAGAAACTTTGTCCTGTTCACAGGAGGAGAAGCGCTGCACCCAGCCCCAGCAGAGCCCGCACAGGCTGACTCCTACAGAAGACCGGGGCAGACTTAGCACCGAGGAGCCCAGAGCCCCAGGGAAGGCCCTGAGTGGAGCCAGGCGCGGCAGCAGGCATGACATCCTCCCGCAGCACATGCCAAGGCACACGTTAGTGGAGCCGGGACT
>NW_009628941.1:0-1428 GCF_000690535.1 Cariama cristata
CGGAAGCCTTTGGGATGGTAAAAAGATCTTAAGGCCTCCCTGTTTTATCATCCCGCTCAGCCTTCAGCAGCTGCAGTGCTCCACGGCCAGCACCTGCTGGCTTCTACCTTGCAAAGACCTGGATGTCCCTCTTCCCCACGGCTCATCCCTGGGTTTCCTCACTGGTGTTATTTCTGTCATTACCCACCCAGGTCTCACCCTATGCTCAACCTGCTCTGTGAAATGGCCTTGCTAATACAGTTAATGGGGCAAGCCCAGGCTTTCTTACACTCCAGATTTTGTATTTCAGGCAGGCTCCCCTTCCCCTCAGCACCTGCAGGATGGAGACAGGGCTGGTGAACCCTCGGGTGGATGAAGATGCTGCTGCTGGAGGCAGCGTCTCCCTGGCAGCACCTGGACAGGGCAGTGTGAGGAAGGCGTGAGTCAAGCTCAGCCACAGACAGGTCTGGAGGGTTTGGGGTGTGTGGATGAAGGGGATATTGGTCCTTGGCAGAGGATGGCCACCTCTGCCTGGCCCTGTGCTGTGACCTGCGAGTGAAACTGATCCATGCCTGGCTCTGAGAGGTGCAGGAGGGCTGAAACCCTCCTCCTTGCCCTGCAGGCATTGGATGTTGTGGCGCTAGCACCAGTTACATGTGTTCATGATGCCCCAGTGTCATGGGGATGTGCTGAGCATCCCCAGAAAATCCTAGCGTGGCTGCAAGGGGCACAGGGGCTCTGGCGCCTCACATGGTGGGCTCACAGGTGAGTGCTGGGCTAGAGGTGACTGCAGGGGTTTGGGTGGGCTATGTCAACAGTGGAGGAGTAGTCCCCAGGCGAGCAAGTGGTGACACAGGAAGTGAAGGTTACTTTCATTTTCCACCCTGCAGGAGGAACAAAATTTTTAGCTGCTTTGGCAGGCCAGGGACTGAGGGGTGATGGCGGGTGAGTACAACCAGCAGTGCTGGGGCTCGGTGGTGGGACGGGGGTCTGCCCAGGTCCTGCCTGGGTGCTGCTCTGTTCCTGTTCGTCCTGGCTGGCCCAATGCACAGGGACATGGTGTGGAACGCGGTCTGGAGCACAGCACACTGCATACCTGAGTAGCTGGGGCCCTGCTCCTTGCAAATGTGTCCCTTGCAGCAATTTCTGTGGGGAGGTGGGCGATGGCAGGGGAAGCCCCCGGGGTGGGCAATGAAGGAGGGAGCAGCACCCTGGCTGGGCAATGGGGGATGGGGAGCTCCCAGGGTAGATGGTGGGGGAGGGATCAGCAGCTGAAGCGGGGTGGAGGGGCAGTAGGGAAGGGGACAGCACCCAGGGGGGACGATGGGGAAGGGAGAGCAGCTAGAGGGGTAACAGGGAAGGGATCAGCACCCAGGGGAGACGATGGGGAAGGGGGAGGACCCTGAGCAGGCAGTGGGGCAGCAGGAGCTGTGGTGTGGGGGCTCCCGG
>NW_009628941.1:1456-5335 GCF_000690535.1 Cariama cristata
AATGTGCGGACAGAATTTGTGGAGCGTGTGAGCAAGCCGCTGATCTCTGGGCTGCTGGATGACCTGCTGGCCAAAAGGGTGCTGAGCCTTGAGGAGGTGGACGAGGTGCACGATAGATACACGGTGCGCACCGACAAGGCCCGCTGCCTCATTGACAGCGTGCGCCAGAAGGGCCCCAAGGCCAGCCAGATCTTCATCGACAGCCTCAGGAACCGTGATGGCACCTTGGCGGAGCAGCTGGGTCTGGTTGCTGACTCAGGTGAGAGATGCACCCCCGGCCATGCTGGAGCTCCCAGCACCTCCGGCAGGATGCTGGATGGGGGGCCTGGCCCTGGCGAGTGTCCGAGGCCTGAAAGCAAGGGGCAGTTGGGCCTCCCCAGTATCACTGGTCTGTGGCACTGAGTCCCCCTTTGTGATGACAGGGCTCTCAGGGGTGGCCATCCCCCATGGAGCTGAACAGGGACCCCCAAGGGCAGAGCCCAGCTCCGCTTGCCTGTCTGCACCCTGCAACAGTCCCCTCTTGCTGCAGGCACTTCTCAGTGTAACTGTGGGGTTTTCTGTTTGCAGGGCTCCCCGGTGCACAGCTGGCCTCCCCCAACCCTGCGGCCCCCCCCAGGCCCCCCATCAGCATCCAGGGCCAGCAATGGATCCGGCAGTGCTCCCTGTACGAGTACCAGCGCATCAGGGACACAGAGGGAGACCAGGTGCTGCGGGCAGAGGAGATGAGAGGAAGACTGGAGTGTGGCCCAGCCACGCTGCCTGAGTGGGCAGGGGCTTGCCGAGGGGAGCCAGGGTCTTCACTGACCCAGGAGCAGGGCAGGAGATGTGAGGAGATGCCCCAGGGACAGGGAGATGCGGTTGCTGTGCCCATGGACCTTCCCTGCTATTAGCTGCCTCCCAGGAAACGCCCTCTGCACCCACCCAGCGCTGAGCACTGCCTCCCTCTGTCCTCACAGATCTATCCCATCCATCTACCGCGGGAGACGCGAACCCGCAGGGCCCTGCTTATCTGCAACATTGAGTTTGAGCACTTGAGCCGGCGGGATGGGGCTGAAATGGATGTGGAGGGGATGACAAAGCTGCTGGAAGGGCTGGGCTACGTGGTGGACGTCCATCGCAACTTAACTTCCCAGGTAAAGGACTGCACGAAGGCAGCTGCCACTGGTGTGGGGAGTGGCACAGAGACCCTCCTTGTGTGCATTGGTGATGGAGGGCTCAGGCAGCACAGGGACACCTCTGTCCCCAATGGCAGTGGCTCCTGCCCACAGCTGATGCCTGGATCTCCCCACAGCTGGTCACATGTGGCTGATGTTCCTTCCTTGTGATGATTTGTAGGAGATGGCCACGGCCATGAAGGATTTTGCGGATCACAAAGACCACTGGACATCTGACAGCACCTTCCTGGTTTTCATGTCCCACGGGGTCAGGGCTGGGCTCTGCGGGACCAAGAGCACCGATGAGACCACAGACATCCTTTCCCTTGACACCATCTATGAGAAATTCAACAACAAGTGGTGCCGGGCGCTGCTGGGCAAACCCAAAGTGGTCATTATCCAGTCCTGCCGTGGAGGTGAGTCCCCGCTACAAGGTGCCTGTGAGGCGAGCAAGCTGGCCATGCTCTCTCAGGGCATGTGAGCTCTGAGCACAGGGTGGGGATGGGACATCATCGCTGATGGCTGGCCCTGCCTTCCTAGGCAAAATAGGGTCCGTGATGGTGAACATCTCTGCAGACTCTGCCATGCGCATCGCCAGCTCAGCTCACACAAGCCCTGCAAGGCTGGAAGATGATGCAATCTGCGAAGTCCACCTGGAGAGTGATTTTGCTACTTTACATTCCTCCACGCCTGGTAAGTAGTTCCTAGAGATAGTTGCCCTGCCTGAGAGCAGGCCAGGGAAACAGGGTTTCCTGATGCCATCATGGGTCTCCACACCTCCTCCTCCTCCGGGTGGGTTGCCAGGAGACCCCTCCATCCGCTGACCACTTGGGCATTGCTCCAACACCCTCTGGAGAAGGCAGTATCCCCCGATGCCAAGGTACAAGGCTGCTCCAGGACACCCACAGATCTCTCTCAGCAGTACTAGGGCCAGAGCTTTGTGTCCCTGCCTGGCTGCCTTCTCTTGCCCCAGCTCCAGCCCTCCCCACCAGCTCTGCCTGCACTCCTTCCCCAGCTGATTTATCTCACTACAGTGGCTGGCTGGGGGAAATTGTCTTCTCCTGCTGGGTCACAGTTGGCTCCAGGCCGTGCCAGCCTGGCAGCTGGCATGGCTGGGAGCACGGGAAAGCAGAGAGGCTTGAAGAAAATATTCACCTCACTTTGTCTTCCCTGGGATGCCCTGTCTTTTTTCTATGCTGTGGGTTGGATGGGCCAAATACGATGATCTCGGAGAAGGTGCCCCAGTCTCCTACTTCGGCACCCAGCATTAATCACTGTTGCAGTGAGGGACACTGGTGAAATCATACTTGACATCTTGTTCTGTCTCCCCAGATACTGTCTCCTGGAGAAACATAGCAACAGGCTCCATTTTCATCCAATGCCTGATAGAGCAGTTTCGAAACCATGCCTGTAGCAGCGACTTACAGGAGATCTTCCGAAAGGTGAGGCTTTGTAGTTAACTGCAGGTGTGCCAGCAGATGCAGCAATGCCAATGGTCAGAAATACTGCTCAGAGCAGAGCTTGGGCCAGGGCAGGCCATTTCTCAGCAGGCCCCTCAGGAGCAGGCTCTGTCAAAAAGAGATCTGGCTTGGCCTGGAAAGTCAACTGGATCTCTGGAGGCACCAGCACCCTGCCATGCAGTGGGCAAGCACGAGCTCGGCATGTTGGCGCAGCCTGTGGCATCCCTTGTGCCACCAGACACATGCCTGGAGATGCCTCCTAACTCCCTGCACCTTTCCCATGCTGGGAACGGAGCTGCTCTCATTTCTCCCTGCTGTCTCTTTCACCCCAGGTCCAATATTCCTTTGAAAAACACCCTCAGCAGTTGCCCTCACAAGAAAGGACTACAATGCTCAGGAAGTTCTACCTCTTCCCAGGCCACTGATCTCCTGCCCATGGTGAGTCTCTTCACCTTGCACCTCTGCGGCAGCCCTTTGTCTGTGCCCCAAACCTGGTACCCGGCCAGCGGGGAGGAGCGGGGAGAAATTCCCCATCGCCCCCAGGCTCCAGAGCTTGTGGCTCAGACGGGATAGCTAGAGGACTTGTGTGCTGGTAGCTGCGGCCAGGCAGTTGCCTCACTCCATCCCCATCTCCCAGCTGGCTGTAGGACAGACATGCGCTGAAAGAACTCCTTTCAGTAGGCTGTGTCTCAGGAGCTTCTCAGTTGATTGTTCTTCACAGGTGAAAAAGTAATACACGGACAGCAAGTGTTCGAATTTGGGGGTAACACTGCAAAAAGTTCAAGCTCAAGGCGAACGCAGCCATGCTTCTGAGAGATGCACTTCTTCGGAAAAGGAAAGGACAAAAGGAAAAGCCAAGAACAGCTCTGCAGAAACACAATCTCCAAACCAGCTACTTGTGCCCATTCTGCTAGGCAATTACAAACAGACCTGGAATAAAATAGTCCTTGGTCTCCAGCCCTCCCTTCCTTTTGTGGCCTCCAACCAACCACAAACTGAGCAAACTCTTCCCAGGGAGCAGCAGACACTGGCTCTAGAGCACCAAATGCAAAGCTGGTTAGTGTCTCTCTTAACTGTCCCCAGAGTGAGCCTGTCCCCAGTTGTGATAGAGTTGATTTGTTGTCCCCAGAGCTGCTTCCACCCCATCTCTGGTTTTACTCATCGTCTAATAAAGGGATTTTCACAGCAGAGAGCACCGCTCCTCTGCCTTTAGCCCACGGTGGGTGGATGGTCAGCACGGCTGGCAGTAGCTGCTGTTATGCCGC
>NW_009628941.1:5366-7466 GCF_000690535.1 Cariama cristata
TGCCGAGTAGGTGGGAGCTGAGAAATTGGAGGGAGCTTAGGGAGGAAGGGACACCTGCCTTCGGGGCAGGCTGGGCAGATGGGCTCCAGGGGGATTTCCATGCCTCTCCCTTGCAGGCTCGCAGCATCTCCTTGCTCGGGAGGCAGCTTCCCCAACTCCCCGATCCTCCTGCTGCCCCTGAGGTGGAGGAATGACATGATTTCCCCTGGCAGCCAAGAAAGATCCTCAAACCTGTGTTTTACATGTACCACTCCCACAGCTTGTCATGTTACCAGCCCAGCCCAGCTATCGCCTCCCACCAGCATCCCTGGTGGTGAGAGCCCCTTCCTGTGCCCACCAAACCCTCCCTGTCCTCCACAGCCCACATCCAAACTCTTTTCTGCCTTGGCATGGATTCAGGTTTATTGCACATTCTGCAAAGTCACAGCCAGATCCACAACCAGGTGGTCTGGCAGCAGGAAAACAAGAGGGCTCTCCTGCCCCCTCCTAGCACCCGAGACACTCCAGGACAGGCTGTGCAGCAAGGGCAGTGTCCTGGGCCAGTGTCACCCTGTGTCCCTGCGAGGTGGCAGGAGAGCTCAGTGGGATGGAAGTGCCTCTCCGCTCCAGGTCCAGGTGACCCAGGGTGGGAGAAGGTCCTGCAGGCAGGATCAGACTGCAAAGTGGGCAGCTGGTCCAGGCCGAGCCCCTTCTCACAGAGCCCCACGTCTCTGCCCAGAGCTCCTCAGGTCTTACGTGGCGCTTGCAGAAACTCTGGCCCCCAGCGCTACAGCGGTGGCAGGAAATTGAGGACAGCAGTGATGAATTCTTCAAATTTATCCTGATGGACTATGTGGCCTGCACCTTCAATGTACTGGACATCTGCCTTGGGGAAGAGGCGCTGGATCTCTGGATAGTCTTTGGAGCTGCAGGACAAGGGAAGACGCCATGGAAAGCGTGGTCAGAGGTCCATCCAGGCATCTTCCTTCACCCTCCCCAGGCAGAGGAGGATCCCAGGTCTGACCACGTCCCCTTCCCTGCTGGGAAAGCCCAAGGCTGCCCCCAGGTTCTCCCTCACTCTCCAGCGTGTTGGTGTCACCAGCAGCTGGAGGCACAGAGCTTGCTCCAGGACCTTCCCCATCTCACGGGGCTTCCTCCCACCCTTAACAGCTGCAGAAGAGCACAAGGAGGCAAACCACAGACTTTGAACTGCTTCCCTGTGGTCCCACCTGATATAGGGTGAGTTGGATCCTCCCAAGAAGAGTGCAGGGCCAGGATATGGCTTGTGGAAGACGGGGAAGTTGAAAATATCTGCCAAGTGGTGGGAAATAGCCTCCAGGTTCACTCGCCAGACATAGCGGCCCTCCACTTCCACCAGGTTGGTGAGGAGGAACTGTCTCAGCTGTGGGAGCTGCCACAAAAGGGGATCGTACACTCTTCAGTAAGAGCAACAAGCCCTCAAGATGTCCTGGCACCCTCCATCCTCCCTTCTACTCCCTTCTGCCCATCTCCCATGCTGTCACATTCCCCATGACCTCTGCAGCCCTGGTGAGATGTCTTCCAGCTGCCCATGACAGCAGTGAGTGAGGAGGGGTGGAAAGAGTCTGGTGGCCCGAAAGCCCTGTGCTCCATTCACAGGGACAGGCTGGGAGCAGAAACCCCATCCAAGGAGTAGGATTTCCTACCTGGACCACCGGACGCAGCTGATCGTCAGCCAGCTGGCGGGCTGCAGAGCGGGGCAGACCATCTGGGATCTTCACCGACTTCATGGCAGAGATGTAGGCAGAGAATTCAGAGACGGGTGCGGTTGAGACAGGACTAATATCTACGGAGATGAGGCGCTCCACCAGGTCTGGCTGGGAACACAAGCAGGGCAGATGGATGCCAGCTGAGATCTCCCCAGCGGGACCGTGCACAGGGGTCTGCTCCCAAGTCAGACTCCCTGGAGGCTCTTAGCTCCCTCCTGCCTCAGCAGAGCGCTCCACCTGCCCTTCCCGAGTCCCTCTGTCTTGGCATGGGAGATCTCTAAGCTCCCTTGCAATCAGTGCCAGAGGGACAGGGCAGAGCGCGGGCTGATGGACAGAGACTTGCTCCTGCTCCCAAAGCCCAGCTTACAGCTCC
>NW_009628942.1:0-1241 GCF_000690535.1 Cariama cristata
CAGCCGCGCTCCTGCCTCCGCTCTGCCCAAAGGGTTAACCCTGCACCGAACCAGTTGCAAATTAAACTGCTGTACGGGGAGGCTTGTGGATTAAAGCCGGGGAGTGGGAAATTAACCGACTCCCTTGATAATTGAGAGCACGTTTCGAGAAGCTCTGGAAGAAGCAAGAATAAGAATAATAACGGTGTGTGTGTGCTGCAATTCATTGTTAACTTTGACTGCTATTTCTCGAGACATACAGTTGGATGGGTTGCGCTCAGCATCCTCCGCTTCCATGTATTTCATGTCTCATCATAAAAATAATGAAGCCTCACATGATTTAAACAAAACAGTCTCAGCAGAGCTGCAGCTTGAGTGAAAGTTGCAGTGCAGAGATGTGCGTGCGTGTGTGTATTGCAGCCCCGGCTTATGACTCAGAGAGAGAGAGAGAGTGATGCAGACACACATTCACAAATGACCCAAAGCTTATGTACACAGTTGCCTCACTTACCTTCTCAATTAAGCGATACAGGGGAGGCAGTTCAATAAGCACAGTGGCTGCTTTGTGGCTCTTCTCCTTGGAAAAGGTCAAAAAGAAGCATTGTTTGGGGAAAAAAAAAATAAAGAGGGGATGGGAGAGATGGGGAGGGAGATCGCTATTCTTTAAGTTTAAAATAATGAGGTCCTCAAGGATCCGCCAAGTAATTGTGTTGACCGCATCCGAGCTACAGGTGTCCTCCTTTTAGTATCTTGCAGTCCGAGGCTGTCTGTCTCCGTCCTGGCTGAAGACAACTTACCTAAAGCAGCGTGTGAGGAGCCGAGTTGAATGAAGTCAGGGCTTTACCAGCTGCAAAATGCAATCCCTTACCAGCCAGACATAATACAGCAAAAGAAAAGGTCACTCAGTTATTACTGAGCCAGCAGAGCCCAGGCAGCTCTTGTGGAAGACCACAGAGAAGCAGCTCCCTTCCGATTTAAGGCTATTTACCTCTCTCCCCCACCCTTCCTCTCCCTCTCCCTCTCCCTCTCCCCCCTCCCCCCTCCGAACTCCCCCTTTCTCTCTCTCCTTTCTCTCTCGTTCTGCAGCTCGCTCAAGTACAGCCGCCCTCGGAAAGTGCAAAGCAGCCAGGAGACAGATTGGGCTTTGTTGGTAATTTCCCATGGTGAAAATTTACAAGCCTGCAAGTGCAGTCAGCAAAACCACATGCATATGCTAGACACAAACACCAGGGACACACACACACACGCACACACAAGTGACC
>NW_009628942.1:1705-1982 GCF_000690535.1 Cariama cristata
AAAAAAAAAAAAGACACGGGTGTGTTATAGGTGTTGAACACCCTTGACCGAGAGACAGACAGACATGCAAACACAGAAGATGTATAGCAGGCTTTGATATTCAGTCACGCTCACAGATGATTGTTTCTTCATGTTTTATAATAAAGATGTTGAGCCTAGCCTACTGTAAATAAAGTTAAAAAAATCCAAAGCATCTTCCTCTAAGAGCCATCTGCAGTTGGAAAAAGACCAGATTAAGAATTTGTGAATACAGTTTTCAGACTTCAAAGTGAATATC
>NW_009628943.1:0-14749 GCF_000690535.1 Cariama cristata
CCTTGCTTCCACCCTCTGTAAGCTTCCTTCTTGTGTTTGAGTTTTTCCAGGAGCTTCTTGTTCAACCACTCAGGTCTCCTGGAGACCAGGACAGTGAACTTGCTGTGTGCCCTCCACGCTGCCCTAAAGACCCTGAACTCCACCATTTCATGGTCACTGCTGCCCAGGCTGCCCCTGAGATTTACTTTCCCCACCAGCCCCTCCTTGTTGGTGACAACAAGGTCCAGTATAGCATCTCTCCTTGTTGGCTCCTCTGTCACTTGGAGAAGGAAGTTATCATCAACGTATTCCAGGAACCTCGTGTATTGCTTATGCCCCACTGTGCTGTCCCTCCAACAGATACCAGGGTGGTTGAAGTCCCCCATGAGGACCAGAGCTCGTGGTTGAAGTCCCCCATGAGGACCAGGGCTTGTGAACATGAGACTCCTTCTATCTGTCTACAGAGGGCCTCATCTTCTTGGTCCTCCTGGTCAAGTGGCCTGTAGCAGACCACCACTATAATGTCTCATGTACCTGCCCTCCCTTTAATCCTGACCCATAATCTCTCAGTTTCACACTCTCATGCATCCCTAGGTGGAGCTCCGAAAGAGCCTGTATCCTTCCATTCCAACACTCCAGTTGTAGAAGTTACCATCTCCGTGATGCCAATAAGGTCATAGCTTTGCAGGCATGTGCACATCTCTAACTCCTCTTGTTTATTCCCCATGCTACATCCATTTGCATAAAGGCATTGAAGCTGGGCCTCTGATGAAGCTGACTTACTGGCTGGAGCGGCTGGGGTTCCTTTGTGCTGCTCTTCTGGTGCTCTCCTGCCAACTTGTGATCCCTCTCTAGACCCTGGGCATATGTTGCTGTCACTGACATTAAACTGGTACGAGTGGGGGTTGGACTGAAGTTACCCTCCCCTGGCAACTTTAATTTAAAGCCCTCTTCACCAGCTTGGCAATCTATCACCAAAGATGCTCTTCCCCTTCCCTGACAGATGGAACCCATCAGCCCCCAGCAGACCAGGTTTCTCAAAGTGAGTCCCACAGCCTAAGTAGCTGAACCCTTGGCTGTGGTATGAGTCCTATAACCATTTGTTGGTTTGCCAGATTCGACTAGTCCTTTCAAACTCCTTTCCTTTGACCGGGAGGACTGATGAAATAACACTCCCAGGGCTCTGTAATCCTTCTTGATACTCCTCGGACTGCTCCTGGTTGTGTCACTGCTGCACACGTGAAACAACAGCAGTAGATAATAGTCAGTGGGCTGCACAAGGCTTCGTAGTCTTTTGGTGACATCCCTGATACAAGTCCCCAGTAAGCAGCACACCTCTCTAGAGAGCGCATCAGGTTGCCAAATGGGTCCCTCCATACCTCTCAGGAGAGAGTCGCCTACTACCATCACTCATCGCCTTTTCTTAGTTGTGCTGTTGTTACACAGGGAGCAGATCGGGCTGCCTTGCCCAGCTCCAGCATCTCTCCTGATGTGAAAGGTCTTTCCTCTTCAGTCTGCAGAGCAGTGAAATGGTTCTGCAAGGGCACCTCAGGCTTTGGGGGAAGTCTCTTCCCGTTGCAGGTCCTTGCCATTGCAAGCTTCCACTCTTCTGCATTATTGCCCCCTCTCCCTTCTGTGTGTGCTGGTGGGGGAGTTCTTGGCTGTTCAGCCATGGGCTTTGGGTCCACTGCAGACTGCGCTTGGAACCAGCTATCTAGCTCCTTCTCAGCCTCCCTGATGTTGTGCAGCCTTCTCACTGCCTCCTGCAGCTCAGCCACCTACTGCAGGAAGTTCTCCACCTGGGCACACCGTTTGTAGGTGTGCAAAAGAAAATCGTATCTCCCGAGTAGTAGAAACCTTGCTTTCCCATACCTACCACTTATTCATTGACATAACAGTATCCACTCAAATGGCTGCAAAAAGGAGGAGACAAAAAAAAACCCTATAGGTTTCTAAAGACTAGTAGAGAATGAATGCAACTACGAAAGTGAAGAGGAAAAAACTAGAAAGAAGAAATAATATTTATTTTCAAACTATTTTAGCTACGTGTGAGAAGAAACAGTCCAAGTAGAGATTGACTGGATTGTGTTTATAAGGCTGAATACTCTGCTAGAGTAAGAAATTAACGCTGACAGAACTTGTCCTTGAGAAATGCTCTTTTACCATTTAATTATTGATTATGCCTTTTTTAATAAAGCTTTCTACTAGCAAAGTAAATTTACCAAAAGAAAAAACGTATTCTTCATGAAATCTTTTTCACATCTTCAGATTTAAAGTGATAAGGACTAGAATCCATGTCAGTAATTTAGATAAGTGACCATACATTTGGATGCTTAGCTGAACACAATTTGATCTTACGAAGTGTCTGTATTAGCTGAACACTCTATGGTAACAGGTGTTTTTCCCCCTTGAGTTTTCCACATGAAGAACAAGCTTTTTTTTCAATCACCTATCTCACTTGTGCTGCTTTGTAGATAATTTCTGTGCACTTACTGATTAACTATGTATTCACTCACTTTTTCTTACCTATAGAACAACAAAATGCAAATGGAAGGAATAATGTAAATACTGTATGAATGACACTTAGACATTTGAGAAAAATATTACTGCTTTTTCACTTCTAATTTGCTTATTAGTCTTTTTCACCCAACTATATACTACAAAATTATTTGCATTACTGTAATGCTGACCTCCTTTAAAAATAAATACGGGAAGGCAGCTCAGACCTTAAGAAAGGCCTTTAACTGGGAAGAAAGTGGAGCAGATGAAAGGAATTCTAAGTTCTCAAATAAAATAGCTAAAGTAGATAATCAGGCATCAGTATTGAACAACCAGTAATTTCTAATCAGTTTTGGACATCCCACATTAAATACAGAATTCTTCTCATACTCCATCCTTAAGTACACATCTAGCCATTACCAAAACCTTAAGTACCTACATCCACAAAACCTTCTTTTAAGTTCATCTGGCTAGCACAGAAAACCAAGAAAACCCTTTCAAAGAGTCACATTATGAGTACAGTGCAAAGTAAATGACCTGAGATAGTAAAATGTTACTAGACACACACTAAATGATGTTGCAATGACAGTTATCGATAGAAAGTTTGATTTTGATATGCACCTAAAAAGCTTGAGTTCTCAGCTGAAAACTCTCTGACATGCTATTCTCATAAAAACAGGGCTTTACAGTCTTTCCAGTACTTTAAATTTTTGTCTGCCTGGAATTGTGTAATATGGTGTGGAAACATGTTTAGCATAAATCCTCCACCTATGATAGAAACTAGCTCACAGGCAAGTTTGTTACTGTCCATTCTGTCACTTGTGAAGGTGCAAGAAGTTCATTCTAAAATATAATAGCTCTAGTCTATTGCCAAAGACATTAGGTAGTTATGGTCTTTAGTCATGACTCAAATGTACAGCATTTTACTTTTCTTATGAAAAGAAATTTTGCTGTTTTATACACAGCAATTCTTCATTCATTCTGTGGGTGCTAGACATTTCAGCTGACAAATTTAACATAAAAGTTAAAAATAAAACCATTTTTTCCACAATGGTAATTCTTTTTCTGCTCCAGTAATATGTATCACACAGCTGAGTAGCACAGTGAGACTTTTCTAAAAGAAAACACTGAAGATCTAGAAATGAAAAAAGATAAACATTTAAAAACTTATATACTTACTTCAATCACTTTTCAAATTAATATTTTCCCCTATTTTGAGGAGCTGTTGTGATATCTTTCCATTTATTGACAAAAAAAAATCATAAGCATGCCTTTGATGAAGCATTTAAAGTCCCCTTTCCTCTACAGAGTCCAAACTTTCCTATAAACTGCTATTTTCCCACAGAAGATGATGAATTTGTCAACTTGAACAAGCTCCATTATTGTCATAGTCAACCATTAAGCGTAACCTTAAGCTTTCCTCTTGTTGTCTTGTAATGGCTGGAGATAGTTTAATTCAAATGCAGGAGTTAAACAACTAGTAATATTTAAAATATTTAACGGTGAAGAGAGAACTTGTATGGACTGCCATTACAGGAAAGCTGACTAGAAAAAGCCATTCAGTTAGCTGGTCCTAAAAATAAAATAAAAAAATACATTAGCTGTCTTCCAAAGGTAGCTCAGTGGGTGGACCTCTGAGCAGAAAACCACTGGACTGTTCACAAAATAGAGGCATAAGTCTCTTGGGATGAATTTGTCCTTGTATCAGATGATGTATTTGCATCAAGAAGTCTGATAATCATTCCCAAAACAGGAATGTCAAACACAGTAAGTATCAGTTATTCAAATATGGGTGGTAAACCTAGACAGAAAGAAATAGCATGAAAAGGACTTGATGCTTGTAGTTATTAGTATTAAATGATTGTGTCCTATTTTCTTTAAACCCTGTACTGGCAATGTCCAATGCATCTTATGAAACAAGGCAGGAAGACACCACAAGCTAAGGAGCTGTCATGTAAAAACTTCTTTAGAGACTGCTGGCCTGTGCAGAAGCAAATGAAAAGCAAGGCAAAAAGCAGGTTTGATGAAAAAACATGTCTGCACCATCTTTTTATTCTGAGAATAATGTACTTTTGGAAAAGAGTGTTTTAATTTAACCTATTAAATGTTGTAATTAAATTTGTAGGAGTTTTTATCATTGCTTATTCGCTTGTGACAGACTGTATTACTCTAAAATTAATAGCCTACCTACTGGCATTGTCAATAGATAGAAAAGTAAAACATCAAATATTAATCAATGCAAAATAATTTATACAAGTAATGGTTGTCAATAATTGCATGTATTTGAGAAAACATTTTTCCTTTTTTCTGCTACATAGATGAAAAGATAAATTCTGTCAAGCTCTACCAAGAACGTACTCTTTCCTTAACAAAAAAAGTAAAACTGCCTTTGTAAATGCCCAACCTTCAGATTTCATACATTTCCAGTTCCAAAAAATTTTTTGTACAGTACATAATGTACTAAAACCTAATTTTATTTCACAGACAAGCAAAAAGTCATTAAAACTTTTCTGCAAGGCAGTATCTCCAAATATTATGGAGTGCTTATTACTGCTGAAGTCAGTATAGCAGAAGAGGTTTTCATGGCATGACAAAATAGCTGTTAGCTGCAAAGCTAATAAGGCCCAAATTAAAAAAAAAAAATTAATCCAACATTATAAAGTGACTACTGCTTTTTCACAGAAAGGATATAATATGCAGGAGTTACAAGGTTTATAGTGGGTTGCTAACACGATTTCTTTGAAATATTTAGCACAGCATATGCGAGACAATAAATGCTTTATAAAGAAGTTCAACTTTCTTCACATAAATTCATTTTTTACCAAAAATAGCCACAAAAATACACTGCTGGAGCAATGCTGGATTCTAATAAAATTAACTTTGAAAAGAAAGCTGTACTCCTGGTAATGGTTGCATGGCTGGACAGTTACTGACTCTTTCATGCAGGATGTATGACAGAAAGAACAGTAGATTGGAATAATAAATTGGACTGAGTTAATTTTTCCTTTCCTTAACAGTCATTAAAATTTATTTCAGCAGCCACTGATAAAGAACAAAGTCCAAAAATGGAATTACAAAGATCATATACCTTTTTTTTCAGAATAATAAAAAATGAATATGTAATGAATTTAGTGGAAGGACTGACTGACATCAGTGCACATTGGCTCAGGGCCATAGGACTTATGTCTAAGTCTATCAGGTAGACTACAGGCAGGATAAAAGGAAAACATCTTTATCTGAAAATATAACAGACAAAGAAGTACCTTTAATATGCAACTGTATCTTGTAAACTAGACCTTCCAACTGCACTGAAATCCTCAGTTACTTTTAAAATAGAAAGCATACATCAAGTATCAGCACAACTTCCTACACAACAAAATTAAGGATAAATGACACACAATACTTTCCTAACTTTCAAACTTATTTCTAAAGCTGCCCTATGAGGCACAAGACCACCACCACCATACACATGCATGCACAAAAATCCTTACAAAATCCTTCAGGTGTTCAACTTACTAGGAATAGGTCTAAGGACGTCAGGAATGAGAATCTCCACCAAAGCCTGGTACATCACATGGTCACAGTTACACATCCATTTCAGAATAGACTCATTCTTGCACAGAGTAATCAGCTTTGCTTTTGGAAGTCGACTTTCTATTTCACTCAGATTGCTGGTGTGAAAAAACGTAGCAAACAAATAAACGACAATGCATTTACAGCAGGTAAAAAGCTGCAATGGGTGTTGAAATAGGTATTTTAGACATCTATTTAAAATTTAAATTAGACATTTAAAATAGACATCTATTTCACAAAGGTGTCATAGATGTCTCAACTACACCCAACAGAACTTCTTTACACATTGTGTCACATGGAAATGGAATTAAAAACTGCCTCCATAGCTCTGCTACAGCTTATAAATTATGCAGAGGTATGAACGATCCTTTTGGCTTAAAAGAACTGGATAGAATCCTGGGAAAAGACGCCTTTACTGTAGTTGTCCAAGGAAAGAAAAAAATGGACAACACAATTGTTTCAATACTGCACTTTGGCATACACCCAGCCTATAGAAAAATGTCAGACAACATAATTTGAAAAATTAGTATATTAAAAAAACTACTACTCTGCAGGTAAAACCAGTAAGATATTTTTATTTGACACTTGTATTATACTATCATGAGAAGCAGTAAATTAAGAGAAACATTTACTGACCTTGGTTCAGTAATAGTAGTGCCGTCAGGTGAAGCAGAGGGAGAATAGCGCCAGAAAGTTTGCCACAATTTTTCTATCAGGCTAAACTGAAGATTCACAACCACATCCAGTATTGCCTGAGAAAATAAAAAACAAGTACAGATTATCTTCTACTCAGCTTCCCCTCACTGCCAACTCCAACTACATCTATAGCTTTTTTTTCCTTCATCACATAGGATAGTAAAGATAAACTACATTTCTCAAGCTATAAATAAGATCTGTTTTAATACCTTTGATATCCATAAATTATCCAGCACTATAAACTAGTATGTACAGAGACTTGAGTAAGGCCAAGTGCACATGCACAGAAGCCTCCAGAAGTGAGCATGGCCTCTGTAAACATATCAGAAGAATTCATCCAAAGAAAATATTTAATGCTACTGCAAGCACAAAGGAAATCTGCCATTTTATTCATTTTCATAATTTACTATAGGTTTGAAAGCATCTTCAAAAATAATTTTAGAAGACATATTGGTCAATATCAAATGTGGCTTAAATGTCTCAATGTTTCTTTAAAATGAGGAAAAAAGTAACTGCTTTTAATGTAAAAAAAAATTTAATTTAAACTGATTTACATTTCCTATTCACTAAACCAAAGATCTGCACGTACAATCTGAAGTCTAGTTTCTCTAACATCCTGAAAACATACATATCACTATATTTCATTCTCAGTGTCTACTATATGTTACTTTTTTCCCCTGCAATGGGAATCCTTCAGAAAAAACTTTTTACTAATGTCCTTTCCAATGAAATAAGCAAAATATCCTGGGGAGGGTCACATACCAGTAACATGGCTGTAATATGTTTAGCATTATTGTCTTGTACTGACCTTCACTAGAAGTCATGAATTTTAAAAAATAAACAATTTATAGAAAATACCTCACAGTGCTCTCGATAAAGGCTCTGCAGTGATTTGATGTCCTCAAACGTAGTACCATCTGGTAAAGAAGCTATTTCAACTTCTCCAAACTCTGGAAGTACCCGAGATGCATCTGTTTCCATGACAACATAATGAAAGAGGGCTATTGTGAACAGTGCCAGTTACAGTATGACTAAGAAAAAATTTAAGGATGACACAAAGAAATAAATTCCAAAAGGTCATAATGTTCAAAAAGAAAAGTCTTTCATAGCTGTTGTATGTTAAAATTGTAAACAATTTCAGCCAGCAATTTTTAATCAAAAAGAAATATAAAATTATTCCTGAAGATATTAAAAAAATGTCATGTACAGACTACACCTATATAGAAAAGCCAACACACACACTTTCAGAATATTACAGGATGAAAGAAAATATCTGTGTCAGTGTATGAAAGATTAATCCTCTAATAATTTTTTCTTGTTCAACTGATTAGTTTCTATGTAGCCAGGTATGAAGAGGTTTAGTAGACTTAATATACAATTTTATTTGAAATTTACTAGACTTTCAAGTATAGCCAATGTGTTCCTTTACTAGTTGTCATAAATGTTTCCAAGAGACAAACTGATATCAGAGAAAAATGCTGGACTGAAAGGTATCTGGAAAGAAGATCCAAAATACTTTAATGCTACCTTTATGTTCCCAATGATTTCAATAACAGTGAAATTAGTTCAAAGGATTTGGTGCTTGTAAATACCAACCAAATAAGCCTACACCTTTGGCAGTAACAGCCAAAGAGTCTTTCTACATAAACAAATAACTAAATGACCATTTGTTTCCACTACTGAGAATACATGCTTAACTGGATCAATGAATCCACAACTTGGACATTTTTAAACATGAACTTTGTGGTTCCAGTTGAAACTATTTGGCTCTTTCCACTTACAACACTACAGCACACTTTCAAAACAGCCCACTGGATGGCTAAACTGCAACAGTAATGCAATGCCACCACCCTCTCATTTATGAAATAAAATGCACTGTAATGCACATGCAGGGAACAACTTCCATCACAGGAATTTCAATATGCATGTCTAATATAACTTTGCACAGCAATTGCATAGTAATTTATATAATATCAAATACATCACTCAAATACAGAATTTCCGTATTTTTCCTTCTGTACTTACAAGATGCATATTAAATGTTACATAAAGCTCACTACACAGAACATGTAATTTAAGTGCCTTTTCGTTTGGTTGTAAGAATTTTAAAGAGGGAATGATAACTTTAGAAGCAACTACTGTACTTGTGTGACTTGATATTCACAGTGATAATGAAGTTCATCTTATTTATACAGAATTATAAAACCTGCTTTCATACCTAAAAACTGTTGATGATGTTGACTTTGGGCAATTACAGTTTGTTCAACAGATGTGCCTGTCTGTTGACCACTTCCTGTGAAGCCATCTGCAACTCCATCCACTTTCTGCATAGGCTTATACCTACAAAAATACCAAATACAAGATTCTCCTTTCTGTTCACTTCTTCATAAATAAGATAATACAATCTACGTTTGCTCTGATTTCTCCAACTCAAAATAAAATTTTGAGGAAAAGTAACAAAAGAATTTACACATTTTTAAATTTGTAAATAACAGAAGAAATAATTACTAAGGGTAGCTAGAGCATTAATAATACATTACAGAATTCATAAAGGTGATATTTTAGCACCACTACCAATTTCTTGTGGAATTTAGCTTAGGAATAGTATACCATAAGGTCAGCTAATTTACGCCAAAAGGAATCAAATCTTTCCCTTTCACAACAGTTCGACTTCCCAATAATTATGTAATTCAAAAATAATGTTTCATTACCTTCACAAAAAACAACATTACTGTCTGAGGATAGTGAAAGACTTTTCAAATCCAACAAACTTCTCTCATAACCATAGAAGGCCTGAGAAAGCTACTTGGAAGCCTAAACTCTTCACTAGTCAATTCTGAGAATCTTTTATAAAGGACAAAAATCACAATGATACAAATGGGAATGCTGGTTTGGATGATCCGAGTGTTGTCTCGACAATCAGTCTGACAGGCTGAAGATCATGCCTGTCACCTCCAACACAATAGAATTTACTCTGTCCCAAGTCTTAATGGTAACATCTTAGATGCTTTGCACTTTTGAAAAAGAATTGTAGCCACTGGAAAAGAAAACAAGAGAAACTCCAAAGCTAAATAAAGTTTGTTTTAATGATCACTCAAACTGGAATTGTTGTGCAGACTGCAAAACTCCACATCAGAAATGTGACAAGAAATTCCACTCTCCATGTATTGCTTTGAGAAGCAGTTTAATCAGTTGGGAACATTTCACTTTGTTTCCAGTAAATATAAACCAGCACTGTCTTGCACAGTTACTGAGATTTAACTTTAAAAGGAAGTTCCCATGAAAAACATGCATTCAATATTCTAGGTATTCCTGATATGAATCTGAATAACAAAACCAAATAACAAAAGACAGACATAAAGTACACTTTTCAACAGAAAGACTCCTGGCCTGATTAACAAACTTCTATAACTTTAGGAATTTCAGTTCTTGGGAAAAAAGAAGACACCTATACCTATCCTATCTCTAGGACATTTATATCAAGTTTCACTTTCTGTAATGGTCCAGTGCAAAATCCTATGCCTCTTGAAGACAACAGAGAAACTCTATTCAAATTTAACAAAGAATAAAATTTCATCTCTGGTATCATGGTAGCACTGAACTCTTCTGGATGAGCTTGTTATTATTTGATAAATCTACCTTCAATCCAGGCAGAATTCATCTGGGAAAAATTCTTAACTTCTCTCTCATGACACATTATAATTACAAATACCAGGCAGAAGATCAACTTCTGGAAATATTTGTAAATCTAAACCTATACTTTAAGACAGCTCAACTACTTTCTGCAAAAAGTATTATTTTACTGACCCTTCAGCTCCTGAATAGGATTCAAAATGTTTGAATACAACAAAAAAATAACACTCCTGCAAAACTTTTTGAGTTATGCAAAAAAAATTTTAATTAAAGTATAAAAGCCAACTTAATCCTTTGGTGCTAGGAATCAGAATTATCCACCTACTTACTCCACTGTGCTTCATATAAAATATGCTGGGCAAAATTCTTAATTCTGGCACTGCGACAGGTAACTCATCACAGGAGTTAAACAGTTTCAACAGAATCAGAAAATCACATGCAAAATGAAACCAAAGAATGAAAAAAAGAAAAACATTCTTTTTCAGGAGCTTCAGATGAAACATATGCAGACAGTGGTTAACAATTTTAGATCTGCTGTCTTTTATGTACAAGTACAGCTTTGGCAGTTTAGACATCAAATAGCTCTCCAGAATTGTTCAGCTAAATTCACGCCATTTTTGGTGCATGGAAAAAACAGTTACAATTTCCTAACTGGTAAGAGTTACATTTTCTAAAATTATCCAGACTTTTACTGTTTCCTTATTTTGCTCACTAGTAAGCTATACCTTTTTCCATCTTTCACCCTTTTCTTTGCTTTTAAATTACTAGGTGCTCGGAGATTGGGAGCAGAAAATAGTAACTGACCTTACATAAACATTACAGCTTTCTAATGATACTTGACCCAGAACAGACACCATTTGAATTTTGTAAAGGTTAGTATAAACATGTTAAAAGTTTGCAAAGTCTCTAGTTGACAGCAGACATTTTCTCAATTTGTGCAAAGCTATGAAAATTAAAAAACCCTAAACTACGGAAATCAGAACATGGAATATGGTAATTCAGAAATGACACTGAATGATATGCTGGTCTCACTTTGCAGTTAAGTCAGAATACAATTTCACTGACTTCCATAGTCTAACTGTGACATAACTTCATTAACAGAAACTTCCTCTCTCACTGCAGAACAGATTAATAACTTCCTGGCTAAAATTCATGTGCAGTAAACAATTCATATTCATTAATAAGATAAAGCAGAAAGGGGAAGTATAATAAGATGCCTGTTTGGTTTGAAATGCACATATGAAATTGGTAAGGAAAAGAAATAAGCTGAAAACTATCAAAACTATGAGAAGCCAAAATGGATTAACTAAGTCACAAGACAGACAGAAAACAAGTAGTAGCTTTCTCAGTTACATTTTCTGCAGATTTTGTTGTTTGCTTGTACTGTTGCCATGCAGCCACTATTTGGATTTTACTCTAAGTCTTAGAATTTAGTATTTTCTGAAAAATCCAACTCGTTGTCACGCAATTTAGAATATGCTCTCTTTTTCTTAAAAACTAAAGTTTCTATCCTTATGGGTTGCTAAAAACCAAACTGTAGAGGTTGTAGAAAGAAACAGAGGTAAGCTCTAAGGATTCACTTCTATTTTGTTTTTATTTTAAATCTATTACTGTGATTTATCACAAGGAGTTCACTGACTCTGTGAGAAGTAAGGTAATGTAACAAAACTATGTAACAAAATTGTGACCTTATGCATAACAATGTGTAAACTATGTTAAAGCATTTTACTACTGTATGAAAATAAAATGTTGCCATTGATGCTACTACGGGAAAAAAAAATCAGCTTTTAAAGTCAACAGAAAGCAAAAGTTAATTCAAACAGCTTGCAACACCACAGGAAACACATATTAAAGCTGTTAACTATAGGAAAATTGAATAAACTCAAATGCTTTAAAAAGCCATTGAAGATGCAAAACCTGCAAGTAACAAAAAAATACCTAATAAGCATTCAGATGCTATCAGAAATGTAGATTTCTGTTTGATGTGTAGATCAAGTTTGTACTAGTTGCTTTCTAGTGTTTGAAGAAAATAAAACACTTCCAAGTATACTGTTTTGCATACGTCATAAAGCCTCAAAAATAAAGTGGAGGCTTCAATAAAAGCATGGTTATCTGAATTCAAATACGGTAAAACTGTGAGGAAATTTAAGGAATGCATAACCATATTACACACAAAATACCGGTGCTTGTTCAAGAGAAAGACTGTGAATTTTTTCTGAACTACTCCAGTAGGAAGTTGTTCAGTAGTTTATCATTCAAGTTCCCTTATTATCATTTTAGGATATGGTGTCTTAACAAACTTGTAGTCCAGTTTTACCGAAGTCAGAATTTGTTGTACTACGATACCTTGCTCTCTATATTAAAAAAGAATACCACTATAAAAATGCATAATTTCTCTGTTGCCCATAAACCCAAGCCCCTTTTAAAAAATCTATAAATACTTGAATGCTTTGGACTCACAGTGGCTTGGTTTAAAGGTAACGTTCAACTGAACAGTATATCCAGGAAATATGAGAATACAGGAAAGCAAACAGTAGAAAAATACAGATTATTTTCTACATAAAATAAACATCATCTACAGGAAGTAGCGATTAACGATTTCTCATTAGAACAATAATATATGTGTTAGCTGAATGTTATGATGTACAGTAAAAACAATAGTTATTGTATTTATTAAAAAAAAAATTAGCTGAATGTTCAGCTCCCATAACTGAAAGCAAAAAGTTATAATCATTGTGTGCAAGAACTGAAAGATAAATGTGAAATTAACTTGGAAAGCTGGAGGTTTACTTCTGGAAATAGAATTTAAAACATACATTGTTAAGAATGACCTAAAGAAAAGGCAAGCATACTTGTATCAACTTCCCTCCACTAAGTCATAAAGATAATTCAGCTTCTTAGCCACAAGCTTCTCCTCAGGAAAAGCTAAACAAAAACAGGCTAAAAATGGAACTTGACTTTGGGAATTGTGTCTCTGACACAGTTCCCTTAAATGGTCTGACAAGGAATGCTCATGGGAAAGAGATTTTGTAATAAGATTGTACTTTAAATGGCAAGCATTTAGTGCCAGACTTAAAACTGCGGAAATACATTTGCCATAATATTTGGGCTGGATATTTCTTTATTTCTTCCTAACAATCTTAGTCTGATGTCCATTCACTGTTAGTCAGGCCTGTGTTTGATCCAGAACTGATCGATAACATAACCATTTAAATATCCTGTTTTCTCCTACCCTGGAAAACACATAGGAGCAGGATGACAGAGACAAGCCAAGCCTTCCATTGGAAGACTGAGCCATATAGCAGGTCCAACTGAAAGGCAGGGTGTTAGCTATTATCTTCTACCCAAGACTAGTTGTTAACTGTACATTTCTTGAGTTCAAAGGTGCTTTAAGTCTCTTGATAGGTGGTTGTTGCCATCAAACCACCGTCTCAGCTGGAAGATAAGACTGTTAGCATCTGTGATCTGTAGTTTGTTTTTTCTTCTTACTGTAAGAAAGAAAGAATACTCCCACAGCTCACAATGATCAAAATCAAGGTTAAGGAACTAACAGCATTACTTTCCATCTGAAATTTATGTCTGATAAATTCAAGCCCAGAACAAACTCCGAACATGAACATACAAGAGCACTTTGGGATATTCAAGTTATGCAAATAGAAAAGGTGCATGACCCTCAAATTAAGAAAAGGAACGAAGAAAAATTATCTGTAGCATACAGTTAGTCTACAGCCTTTGCCAAAAAGGACGAGAAGTGTTTAGCCAATTAGATGTGTGTGATAGAGGTGGTAGAATTGATATAACTACACAGAAAAAGTATACTGACTGCAATTTACCACTGATTTAAAAAACAAAAGAAACATTAGAAATATTAATAAAGCTGAAGAAAGACCAATGCCACCCTAATCATGCAAATTACAATATTCAGTCCTTCAGTTATCTCTTAATAAATCCTGCTAGAATTCTTTAATACTCTAGGATAACTATGATAAAAATACATACAGACATGTATCAAACATTGAAATTAGATACTAAGCATAGAATCGTAGAATCATTATGGTTGGAAGAGACCTCAAAGATCATCAAGTCCAATTGTATACCTGATGCCACCATGCCCGCTAAACCCACTAAACCATGTCTTGAAGCGCCACATCTAAACGTTTTTTGAACACCTCCAGGGACGATGACTCCACCACCTCCCTGGGGAGCCTGTTCCAATGCTTAACGACTCTAACAGTGAAGAAGTTCTTATGTCCAGCCTGAACCTCCCCTGGCGCAACCTGAGACCATTTCCTCTTGTCGTATCGCTAGTTACGGGGGAGAAGAGCCCAACCCACACCTCTCTACAGCTTCCTTTCAGGTAGTTGTAGAG
>NW_009628944.1:0-252 GCF_000690535.1 Cariama cristata
CAGCTCTGCAGGAGGGCTGAGGCCTCGGAGCTGTTTCTCCAGGTGATGGTGGTGGGTGCCTGCCCTGGACTCCCACCCTGCCCAGGGGTGCATACCCTGGATGGAGGTCCAGCAGCTCAAGGAGTACTCTGAGGCCCCGTCCTGCAGGAGCTGCCCAGCCCCTGCCTTTCCCCCCGTCGCAGATACCCCACTCCCATCCCGTGGGGTGTCCTGGCATCTGGGGGTGGCGTCGCTCTGCCTGGAGGGACCCTG
>NW_009628944.1:303-519 GCF_000690535.1 Cariama cristata
GCTGCCTGTGCCCTTTTGGCACCAGTTCTGGTTATGGATCCCGGCTCCAGCGGGAGGCTTTGCTAGTGGCATGGCCAGCGTTCGCTCTGCCCGACTGTGCCCTGGGGTCTCTGCCCTGCCTGGCACACAGCAGTGGCCCTGTGCTGCCCCAGCCCGGGCTCCTGCAGGGACCGGAGGAGCCTTGCAAGGAGCCAGGCAGGTGCTGGATCTGCCGGC
>NW_009628944.1:599-843 GCF_000690535.1 Cariama cristata
GCAGAGCCTGGCCACTGGCCCCTCTGACCCCGTCTCTGTCTCTTTCTACCCCTAGGTAGTAAAACCCAAGGCGTGGTGCAAGGCGTCACCTCAGGTATGGTCCCCTCCGGCTCCTCGCCATGGTACCCCTCTGGCCTAGGGAGCGCGGCCGCGCTAACGAGATCAGAGGCTAATTGAGGGGCTGATGTCACCCAGCTAAAGCCTCTTATATAACAGGGCCCGCAACGAAGGATTTGCGGCGGCT
>NW_009628945.1:0-1577 GCF_000690535.1 Cariama cristata
AGGGGGGGACCTTTCCCAATGCTTTTAAACCCAAGGCACCAGCTCCCGAGCACACGCCGGGACCCCCTTGTGACCCCAAGCCCGGCGGTCCTGCACCCCCTGCTCAGCAAAGCCAGGCTGTGCGTGGGGCTCAGCATCACTGGGCGGAGGGGATGGGCACTATTTTATGGTCGTTCAAGCTTCTCCCTGTCACAGCTGAACAGATACATCTTCCTGCGAGAATCTCCGGGCCCTAAGCTTTAAACACCCCCCCTCAACCTGCTCATTTTCTGGGGAAGTGCCCAGCACTGCAGACCGGGCTGCGCTGCCCCGTTTTCTCCAGCGAGGAGCGGGTCAGGAGGGTGCTGGGAATGGGAACGTGCCGTCATCCATGGCTCCTGCCCTTGGGCATCCAGGGCGTCCTGCCCTTGGGAGCTGCCCTCGCTGACTGCCGCTCTCCTACCCGCTCCTCTCAGTGCCGCAGCTTCAAGTTAAAGGCACCCTGTCGATAGAAAATTGATCTGAAACCTCAGGAATCATAAAAAAAAAAAACTGTTTAAGCTGTTCAACCAAGAGAAACATTTCCAAATGTGGACAGTGAGATGAGTGTGAGCCCAGGTGTGCTGGTGGAAATCACCTCTGCCTGCCCAGGTCCTGGGCACCAAACGTGACAGCAGGGAGGAGCTGGAGGAGAACGGGATGGACACGGGGTTGAACAGGCCCTGGGAGAAAGGGAAAATATAAAATAGCTCTGGGTAAGAAGGGGTGCAAGGTACCCTGCTTCTGCGTCTGCAGTGCTGTTAACAGGGGCATTGTCAAGTAATTATCTTTTCATCACGAGAAGTGGAATTTCACAAGGACAGTAAGGTGAAGACTCGGTGTCCAGCGGGATCTGTTCCTGGGCTGTTAGAAAGGGGCTCCCTGCGGCGCAGAGCGAGGGGAGCAGAGCCTGGGGCTGGGAGGGGGACCACCGCATCCCCCCCAGGCTTCTCCATGCCTGTGGCTTCCCCGTCCCTCGGGCAGCGGGACGTCTGCAGGTCACGGGTATAGTCCAAGGCTGTACGGAGGCGTAGGCAGCTTGCTGAGCTCAGATAATAAGTCCCGACAAAGACTTTATTGATAATAAGCACCAGGAGCAATAAAAAAGCCACGAACACCTCCCAGTGCCCATGAGGGCGCAGTGCTGGGTGGGTTGGGGTGCCAGGGCTACATCCAGCCCCGCGTGCTGGATGCCAGAGCCGCAGCAGCCCCAGGAGCACACAGGTTCAGCTGCACCAGCACCGCTCCTGCCGCGGGGCTGGTGATGGTCACGTTAATGGCAGAACTTTGGCCTTTCTGGACCCCGAGGTGGGGGTCCCGGCGTGGGTGCGACGTCACAAGTCCACTGCTCCCGCTGCCGCTTCCCCTTGTGTCCTACAGATCCTCCCCGGCCTCTACCTTGGGAACTTCATCGGTAAGCAGAGCCCCGCCGCCGCAGAGATGTCCTCCAGCTGGGGAGCCGGGCTTGCTTGAGTTCGTGCCCCCCCGATGCCCCGCCAGCGCCCACCGCCCGCTCCACTCTGCCGCTTGATCCGTGTGGAGGCACCGGGGGAAACGCG
>NW_009628945.1:1796-3836 GCF_000690535.1 Cariama cristata
TTGAGCCGTCCGGCTTCCCCTGCGCGGAGCGGCAAGCTGGGAGGGGACGGGAGCACGTGGGGTGGCACAGGGCAAGCTGGGCTTTGCTTTCAAACCCCCCTGAGTCCTGTGGGCATTCACCGGCCGCGGTGGGCTTTGCCATGTGCTCGAGCTGGCATGGATCCTGTGCCAGGAGCTGGTGGTGCGAGGGAGCTGAACTGGAGCCGCGCAGGGTGATGCACCCCAGTCTGGCAGGTGTAGGCTGTGTGGGAGGGGGCTGCCCACCCTCAGGAGGGAATTCCTCCCAGAGGCAGAGTCACCCCTTTCCACACCAATTCACTATTTTAAGGGGTTTTCATTGTCAGGGGATGATTCGTGACCAAGTGCTGGCACCTGCAATGACAAACCAGGATTTATTAGCGCTCCTGCCCCCCTCACGGCTCTTTTGGCAGCTTGACTCCTGCTGTAAGTGCTGAGAAGGTTTAAAACCGCTGGTGTGAATTGCTAAGAAAATGTCATCGGAGCCCGAGCGGCAGCCTTGGCCAGGGCAGCCCTGTGCTCCCTGCACCCCACGGAGCACCTTGGGCTGGGCTGGGGGCTCTGCGGCTTGCTGGGAGCAGAGGGACAAGGGCACCTGGCTCCCAGGTTCATCACGGGGGTTTCTGCGAGTAGCCACTGAGGTGGGGTCTTGGCCTGACGCCACCCAAGCATCGCTCTACCAAGCAATCCAGGGTGAGGACAGAGATTTCAGGCCTGCTACGTTAAGCTCTGACAGCTCACGGAGACATTTTCTCCAACTGAAAGCTTTTCCAGCAGTTACAAGCCTTGACACCGGTGTCACTAATTGCCGTCGCTCTGCCTGCCCGAGGCGGGTGGGAAGGTGGTGGGTGCTGTGCGAGTCCCCACGAGGGTCCCCAACCTCCCTTCCCGCACACACACACATGGCAGGGCTCAGGGCTCGCCCACGGAGCCTCTCTCTTGAGACTCGCTCCGATTAAAATTCACATCATGCCATTAGCACATCGCGGTCTGGATTCCCGAGCCAAGGTTTTACACCACGTGAAAGTTTAGCAACCCGAAGCGACGAGATGGGAAAATGTTAGTCCTCCTCGCTGGCAGCTCGTGCAGCATCCGCTGGTCGTGGCATGAAAGGGAGACGGCGACGAAGCCGCAAGACAGGCACGCTCCGCTCCCAGCGTAAGAGCCGCTGTGCTGGAGCAGTGACCAGGGTCACGGCCAGGGGTGCAGAAGCCGTAGTGAGAAGCAGGTCATCGCCCCGGAAAGCCGAGGATACCTGGTTTCTCTACGTGCAATTGCAGGGGGCTGCGAGTCGCCTTTCAGGGGTTTTCTGCAGCCCCCTTGGGTGCTAAAGGGGAGCTCGGGCTGAGCCGAACTTGGGGGTGACACGAACGGCTGCAGTTCACGGGACAAAGCGGATCCCTCGGGCTGCGGCACGGCCCATTGTACGCGCGTGGTTGCAGAGGGGAGGTGAGGCAGGGCACACATCTCCTCCCCGAGCTGGGACACGTACGGCAGGCGGGCAGCTGCCTGCTTGCAAAGGAAGGAGTTTTTCCGTGCAGATGGGAATGCTCACCCCAGCACAAGCAGCAAGGTCAAGCGCCTTTGGAGGGAGGAGGTCTCCGGTTTGGTATCATGGGGTTTGCGTTCCAGATTTCCAGGGTGTGTTTGCGTATTTGCCCGTGTCTGTGCCGCTGCACGCGGAGGGTGTGATGCAGCCGATCCTCTGGAGCAAGGCTTTGCCTGCTGTCTCTTGGCAGGAGCATGGTGGATGCGCTTGTGGGAAGAGAAGGGTAAGAAATGAACACATGCTCATATCTCATTTTACCCTTTAGATGCCAAAGACCTGGAGCAGCTAAGCCGGAACAAGATCACCCACATCATTTCGATCCATGAATCTCCCCAGCCCTTGCTACAGGTAGGGTCCCGTGCCCGATGCCACCACGTAGATCTCTGCAGCTTCTTCCATGCTGCATCTTCCCTCCCCCTCTGAGCATCCCCGACACGTACACCTCTCCCCTGTCCCCGGCCAGTGCTCCCAGA
>NW_009628946.1:0-349 GCF_000690535.1 Cariama cristata
CTGGGGGGCAGTTCCCGCCCCCCCAGCCACCAGCGGAGTTGAACTGGGGGGTTACTGGGAGCACTGGTGCAGGTCAGGGTCACCGTCCCGTTCTCCGCCACCGTCGGGGTCCCCGAGATCGTCACCTCGGCCGGGGGGTCTGGGGGGGGGCTCCCAGTATAAACCAGTGCTCCCAGTATAACTTTGACCTCCCAGTATGGGCTCCCAGTATAGCCCAGAGCTCCCTGTCCCGTCTCCCAGTACTCCCAGTATAACCTTCACCTCCCAGTATGGGCTCCCAGTATAGCCCAGAGCTCCCAATCCCATCTCCCAGTACTCCCAGTATAAACCAGTGCTCCCAGTATGGGCT
>NW_009628946.1:1101-1426 GCF_000690535.1 Cariama cristata
CAATACCCCAGCGCTCCAAATCCCGTCTCCCAGTCCCTCCCAGTCCCTCCCAGTCCCTCCCAGTGCCCCTCCCCCACTCACAGCTGACGCGGAGGGTGACGCTGGCGCTGGCCCCGCCGGGGGGGAGGGGCGTGTGGGCGTGGCACCCCAAGGTGACGCCGTCGTCGGCCGGGGTCACCGTCAAGGTCACGCGGCTGCGCGAGACCCCGGGGGGTCGCCCCTCCCCCACCCACGACCCCACCAGGGGGACCCCGGCCTGGGGGGGGAGGGGAACGGGGGAGACCCAGGCGTCCGGGCCTCCCAGTTCCTCCCAGTTCCTCCCAGT
>NW_009628947.1:0-14062 GCF_000690535.1 Cariama cristata
GCACCTACCCGCTCACATCTTCGGGTTGTGCTGCTAAACCGCTCCGCGCGCGGCGGCGTGCGCTCTGCAAAAACGAGTTTGGGAAATCTCGGAGACGTTTGCCTTCGAGGTTTTATTCAGGCTGTGCCAAGGGAAGGCAACTTCTGAGCGGAGGGCTGGCACAGGCTGGGGGGCTCTCTGCCTTCGGAGGGACCGTGGTGGGGTCCTACTCCAGCCTCGCCCGGGGTGCGTGACCCCTTTCCACTGAAGACCGCTGCCTCCGTACAGAACCTCTCCTAGTGCAACTGGGAAGAGAGCAGATTAAAAAAAAAATTGTCGGGCAACCCATTCCTTCAGCCGACCTTGCAAGAAGAGGGTTGAGCCAAGGTTTGTACCCTCCGCGACTTTTGCGGCCTCCAGCCTGCCGGGGAGCTGCACACGCCGCTGCTTTTTGGTGCTTATAATTTATGGCAGTCGGCGTGTCCTTTGCTGGTCTGAGTTTACAGATAGCTATCTAGCATCAATTTTCTGCCTTAAAAAAGGGAGAGCTTTTTGATTTTCTCTGGTACGTCCTGATCCCTAGCAGGAGGAAGTTGCTGGGACCGATTCCATCTATTGTATTGGAACAGAATAAAGTTGGAATTAAATCTGATCTGAGGACGGCTTAGGGGATATTCTCCTAATATCATGGCTGAGTTGATTATGTAGAAGTAACACTGGGTTCCATCAATTCACTTTTTTGATTTGGTTTTGTTTTTAGGTAGGAGATAAAGAAATGAACAGAGAGCTAAAGTGAAGTCATTTGTCCCAAAATGCGTGAAGCGTTGCAAGTCATGTTTTCCTCTGCTGCACCTCCACTTTCCCTTCTGGAAGGCGGTTAGAAAGGACGCGTGATGAGGAGTACTGGTTTTAAGGGAGGCAGGAGTCTGTTGCTGGAAAGTCTAGCAGAACCGTCTTTTGGGGAATAAGAAGAATTAAACTCACTCTTGGAAACTGAAAATTAATTTGCAAAATAAATCTTGAAAGTCTCACGTTTAACGAGGTTAGCACACTGCTATGTAAAATTAATAGGAAGTCAAAAGCAAAAGAAATTGCCTCAAAACCTGCTTAATCATGTCCTTATAAAAGGCATAATTAAGGCACTAAGCAAACTTAACGTTGCTCTGAAGCATATATAATAAAAATTGAGCATAACTTTTAAACCCCAATTTAGTCTAATTTGTTATCCACACTGGTACTCATTCATCAGAATTAGGTGGCTTTTCATGGTCTCGGCTCAGGGTAGAGGTAAGACAGCAGAGTGCCTTCACGAGGCAAGTCTGCAAACGTTTTTGCGTTTAAGCACACCTCGATTCTGAATTTCTTGGATTTGTAACAAATAGGGGTTTCTTACGAAGAGCTGGAATATTTCTGCGATGTAAAATGGGTAGGGATATTCCACCTACACTCCCCAACATGTTTTTCTATGTAGGTATTATTATATTTATCCTGAAATTCAGAGATAGGGAGGACCACTGATACCAGTCCAAGTTGTAAGTTCTTAGTGCCAACAATGCTGATATTAATCACTTATTATGTATATAATAATAAGTTATATACGTTGTTGGGCTGGCAGAGGCTTCTATATTTTAGGTAACACTGGGACAGAAGGGAGGCAATGATACTTTAAATACTCTCCACATAACTTCTGCTGGAGCATCAATGAGAGGTCAGCAGTTTGTGGTCAGCTGGAGCATCCGTGAGTGGTTGGCTCATCGAGGAACGTTGGAGTGATTTCAGCTCGGTTCCCTGCAAATGTCCTTAACTTCTCAGTGACCTGCAGAGAAAATGCATATAGCAAAAGAAAGAAAGAAAAACTGTTGCTTGTTATTTTTACTTTCTCAGGCATAACAGAGATTTTCTAAATAGATGCATTGAATACAGAGAACAGTTCTCTGCTAAGCAATATTCAGCTCCCACGTTTTTCCTAAAATGTTTGGCAATAGTGGTTTGATGTCTGCCCCTGAGAAATGAGAAAATCCCACAGCAGCCCTTCAGTACGTGTCATGGAACAGCCGTTTAGCGGGGGAGATGGAGCACTCGTGTTCAGACCATTGACCTGAGCAACCCTGGTTTGCTCCTGTCTCCATCACCTGAGGAATTCCCTTCAGCCGTGCCCTTTTCAGCCCGTTGGGTTTGGGGCTGAAGTCCTGGAGTGGTTTATAACGAATCAGAGCCTGAAAATGTTCTTTAGACCTTAGTCAGAGTTGATGGTCGTTTTTCCACGGATAAGAAAAATAGGTTTGGGCTCTGTTGTTTACATTCTTTGAGATAACTTTACAGTATTCAGTTACTTGGCACTTAATTAGAAGAAATCCTGTAAAAGTAATTAAATAGTCCAAATGAAGGGAAAGATGTTTTCAGCCAGCTTACTCTGCAGCACGGAGGGAGGCGGAGGGCAGAGAGATGATCTTGCTCTGACACTTCAGTGCCTTGATCCTGGGCCAGGTACTGCCACGTGTCTCCAGCTACCCATGTTTCTAAGGAGGCTTTGTATCAGAGTTTCCAAAACCTAGAGGTCTCCTGCAGGACCTCTTCTCTGCTAGGGGCAATGCTGTGATAGAGATAAAAGCTGGGCTGGTTCTAAGACCTGTCTGCACACAGTGTCTTACACCGATTAAGAAAGGACTATTCAACAGTGACAAACAGCGCTAACGTAAGCCAGGTTTATAATAATGCAAAATCAGCAAAATGTTTGACCACAGCAATGTTATGGCACCGTACTGAAGGTTTGTGTTGGTCCAGCCGTGTAGCTACCAAAATCTTCGGTGTGCTGCCCAGACGCCTGTCCCACGCTTGTTTGGAGAACTCGATCCATCGCATTTTTGACCGTCTGTCACACAGATGCACTGCGGTGGGAGGGAAAATTGATCCAGCTGATTACCCGGGGTGCCACTGTGTTTCCTTCTGGCACGTTTTGTAGTACCGGCCATGGACGTCTTGTAGTCCGATCTTGGTTTTAATGTCAAAAGCAGTACAGGGTTTCTACCACTTCCCCTCGAAGGCTTCTGCTCTAGCCAGTAGCTGTCCCTGTCAAAAAGGTTTGCTCGATACTCCACCCAAGTTTTCTTTCTTAATTTCTTCTTGTTACATCTCTATGGTACCACCATCAGTTATGAGCCGCCCACTGTGGATATTGATCCGTATCAGATAGGTGTATGCTGTGTCTCCTCCAGATGCCAAGTCAGGGTAGAAAAGTAGGCTCCCCGCTTAGTCTTAGGGCAGCGTTCTGCTTTTCGCAGTTGGGTGAAGTACAACGGCACTTGGGACTGGGGCAATACGAGCAGCCCGCTGCCTTCCGTGGTCTCAATAG
Organism: Cariama cristata; assembly: GCF_000690535.1. Lineage (NCBI taxonomy): Eukaryota > Metazoa > Chordata > Aves > Cariamiformes > Cariamidae > Cariama > Cariama cristata. Next base: position 3,332 of record NW_009628947.1, read on the forward strand.
TTAAAGTATGTCCTTTTTTTTATCCTTTTTGCCACAGAGCTACCCATCGCACTCCTCAGCAGACATCAATTCCAGTCTTCCTCCGATGTCCACCTTCCACCGCAGTGGCACAAATCATTACAGCGCGTCTTCTTGCACACCCCCTGCCAACGGGACGGACAGTATCATGGGTGAGTTGAGGTCGGGCGCTGCGGCTGCCGCCCCAGGCTCTCCCTTTCCCTCCTGTCTCCCCTCGCATCTGCTTCAGTGCGCCCTGCTAGCACCAAAGAGCTGAAATCAAGGCGGAGAGTTACTTGATGGTATATCCCGGTGTGGGGAAGGACTAGCTTCTTGGTTCAGTAGGTGCAGAGAGATAGCAAGAATTTCATGGAAATAAGTACATCGGAGTTGACCTTCACCTCCTTTGCTCATGCATTTTACTACTACTACTACTTTTTGCAGATTAAGTATCATTACAGCAAAGCGCTTTGCTTCAGAGTTTGTATGGAAGGTATTGCACCAGCTGAGTGCCTGAACCCACTGGTTTTGAAGTTTGATTTTATTGTCTTTAGTGATTTAATCACCTGCAGTGCCGTGTGTGGTGATACTCGTGTATCACAACATTCGTGTCCTTCAGTTCTTGGTCTTTCAGTTCATGGGTTTCCACATGGAGGGGGGGAAGCGGCGATGGCAGCGTGTCCCTGTAAGGGAGGGACTCGCCTCTGACGGTGCGGAGAGTGACTCTGTAAATTAAGAGCATAGCTCTGTATACTTAAATATTTGGCAAATACCGGTTCATACTTAAATACAGGAAATAAAAAAATATTGCTTTGCCTGTATCTCAAAGAGCAAATAAAGCTAATTAAATAATTGGTAAATAGGGAACACGTCGCTGGACACATGTTTCAGATTACACAAATTATTCTGTATTGAATGACTGCGAGCAGGACTAATGCAGTAAGAATGGAGGGTGGGTTCAAACATTAACACATGGGCATCATATTTTTCAAGGTCTCTGAACAAAGAAGAAACTAAATACAGTCTCTTCTTAATTTGTCACTGTCTGAGAAAAACGTATCCTGTTTCAGGGTAGGATTTCTGTGCTCAATCTTGCCATTCCATTGAGAATTCTTCCTTTACGATGTATTGCTGCTTCTGTGTGCCTGGCATAGGAAGATCACTCCCTCTTTCTCCCTCAAAAGAAGTCTAATAAAGTCCAATTTAATTCAGCCGTCTTTACACCAGTTACTCAGAAGCCTTACATTTAGGGATGCAAAATCTTGCAGAGGGCCATGAACAGGTAGGAGTGCGAATGCGGGCTCCTGCCCCTGTGCCTCTGGGAGCCACCCAGAAAAGTGCCTAAATTTCCCATGTAAAAAATGCATCCAGATTTTCACCCTGAAGAACCCAGCGTGTGAATGAAAAGAGCAACAAGGCAAAGATGGAAATTTTTTTAGCAGCTGCAAATACTGAACAAGCGTTAGCGTTGGGCTACATCTGTACTGAGGGCTGCAAAAGTATTGCTTGGGTCTCGGTGCAAGTCCTGTTCTCCTAAACCAGTGGAGCTCCCCTGAAGACTGGACACACACTGTCTTTTCCCTCATTTTCCCGAGAAGGCCGTTGGAACTGGCCCGGCCGGGAGCCGACATGCCTCCGTCCCGGTCCCCGGGCGAGATGGCCAGTTGGCGTAGCCCCGCCGTTCCGTCCCCGCGTGGGGACAGGGACCACCATGAGCAGGGCTTGGGCAGGTGAGCTGCCTTCCCCGATGGTCCCGCAGCTCTGGAAGGCAGCAGGGAGAAAATCCTTTCAAGGGACTGTAGGACGGCATTGGCAGTGGTTAATTTTATGCGAAGCATTGGCTTTTTATTTTCAAAGGTCTGAAGCGGTGCGATGTTTAAGCAACTAGTTATTGAGATAGAGCGCCTTCAGCATACGCTGTACGAGTCTATCGCATCCATCTGATGCATATATTAATCCCACTTGCTGCTTTCGCTTCTAATGACATGTTGTTTGTATGACATTATGCACTGTGACATGCAGCTTTTCCAGGAGAAACATTATGTGCATTTCCCCTTGAGGCACTGGTTTCACAGTAATTTTATTACCAGAGCAGTCACATAATACTGCACTGTATATTTTACAAGAATGTTAAGCTTCCAGTTACAGGAGGGTGGTGAACTGTCACGCATTATAAGAAGAATATGACTTTTATCCAGCAATGTCGCTTCCTCGTAATTTGGGAAGATCATCAGCTGTGAATACCGAGATGGTGCAAGTTTTTCCACTACTCTTAGCATAGAAACATAATTTCCAGTCTGCTGTTTCAGAAAGCACTATTCCATCGGAACAGCGTGAGTTTGTACTAGAATTTAAACTATAAAAAGTCTGGCTGGAATTCTCTAATAGAAGGCTCCAGCCTATCGGTTACACTAGATGCTTTGCTAGATATAATTATACTTGCTGAAATACCGATTCCTGGAAGTTTAGTCAATAATCTAAGATTTACAATCAGAATCCCACCAGAAGGATGTGAAAAGGCTGTGCTTCATCATTCTGTCCTTTTGCTTTCCAGTGCAGAATTGTTCTTCGCAGAAACATGCTGAGAAAGTTTTAGGAGATTAACTATAACAATAAACACGCTCTTCAACAGAGTTAGAATCAATCCATCAAAAGGTTGCAGTCTTTCACGATGTCTTCAGTACATTAATAGCCTCCTGAGTGGGGGAATAGCTCACAAGTAAAAGCGACAGCTTTTGCCGTGCATTTTCAAGTCGTGTTTTACAGTCCTGTTCCCAAGTTGTCTTTGTCTTCTGCATCATGCCAAAATTTGCTGATGCTTTGTGTCAGCGTAGACCTGCCTTCTCAAGTGAGGAAGCCAATGTTCAGGCTCACGGGTGCATCGTCCTATTCTCTAACAGTAAGTACATGTAGACCGGTTTGAAGAAAAAAAAGACTAGCGTAGGTAGATAAGATGCTGCTTCAGCTGGGCAGTCCGTCGAGCTTAGCATTCAGCGGCAAAATGTGATCCTGGCCATTTCTGCAGCTCCTGCCCTTCGTGCTGCCCCAGCCGCCAGGACCGCCATGTTAGGGAACGTGGAGGGGTCATCCCTGCCTGGTTCTTCAAGCACCTCTTCATGGACCTGTGGTCCATGCAGTCTTCTAATCCCCTTTGAGCCTGCTGAAGCTCTCTGCTTGCACGGCTTCCCGTGGCCGCACACTCACCGCCTCCTCTGTCAAGGTGGTCTTCGCTTACCTGTTTTAATTCGTTTTCCTGGAAGTTTCATTGAGCATTCCCTTGCTCTTGCCTCAAACCCTTGTCCATCATCGATGAATTAATTGAAACCTTTCTTCAAGTCTGGATTTAGCTGTTTCGTTCAGTTAAAGCCCAGTGCAGAAATATCTTGAATAAACCGTGCCCTTCCAGATTTGGAGGAGTTTCACAGTGTTCCTTGCGCTGAGTTGTTCAGTGTTTTGCATACGAACTTGAAAACACCTCTCCTTGTTCAGACTGAAAGCTCATCTATACAACGGTCCTGTCTCCAGCAAAGACCCTAAGGGTCTAAGGAATATAAAACCAAAGCAAACATCTGTGTCGCTTTCCCAGTCGTTCAGCGCTGGGTGCAGCGCTGAGTATTTGGGAAGCTTGGGTTCCTCCTTCTCCAGCCTTTCCTGGAGCCTTGGCCTGGCCCAGTGACGTTACGCGCTTGTGAAACGGCGCTCCTCCTCTTTCCTTTTGACTCTGCTCCCTCGAGTCCCGCTGTCGTCCTCCCTCCTTCTGGTGTCACCACAGGCACCAGGTGAGAGCCGTTCTGCCCTGTTGTGTGGGTTTATGTAGGCCGTGTCATATCCCACCGTAGCGGTCCCTTTTCCAAGCTGCAGAATCCGCATTTATTGAGTTCGTCCTCTGAAGGACCCACCCTCTGCTTTTTCTGACTTCACTTCTCTTTTGTAGACCTTGATGCTCTTTCTCGATGGGCTTACCGGATCTTTGCCCCATATCCAAACTACAAGTGTGTTGTGAATTCAGAGAGGGACATAACGGGCTTCGGGGTCATCTCTGCTCCTTGCCCAGTCGTTGCTCGTCGTTGGGGTTTTCTTAGGGGCAGCGAGGGGCTGGTTCTGCTCCTCACCCATCAGCTCACGTTGTCAGCTAATTACTCGCTGTAACTCTAGGTTTTCTTCTCTTTCTGGACTGCTTCGTAGGTAACTGAGAGCCCGCTTGTGCATATTTATGGCATAGGGCTTTTTCCCCACCCCGTGTTTGTTGCCTGGTGTTTGCTATGTATGTATGGCATTTATTGCCCAGCAAGCTAGTGTTACAAGAGCTGCTCTTTACACATAACGTTATATTTTACTATCCTGGATCGGGATCTTGCCAAACGTCACAACCTCAGTGTGTGCCACATCTTTTTCCAGGCCATGTATGAGTATCTTGAACGGTACAGATCTGCACAACTGGGAATTTGCTGGTAATACTCCTCCCTTAGAAAGCTAACTATTAATTCCTGCTCTTGTCGTCTCTCTCTTAATCATTTCTTAATCTGCAAAGAATATCCTCGCCTCCCTGTTCTCTGAAGACAGTTTAGTTTCTTTAAGAGCCTTCGGGAGGTGGCTTTGTTGAAAGCTGAGAGTACAAATCCGTTACGTTTGCTGGGTCTCCTGCATCGATGTGCTCGTCATGTTTTTGAAAGAAAGTAGATGTGCACGCCGTGACTGCCCTCCACCAAAGTGGTGTTGGTTGTGCGATACGGTGTATTTATCCTTATCTGTGTTGCTTTGTTATCTTTCCTAGTAGAGAAGTCAGATTTAAAATCTGGTGGCGCTTTGAATTCACAGAACTTGGTTTTCAGTATTGGTTTTTCATGTTTTCTCCCTTCTTTACTTCAGCACTGGGTTGCTCTAAGCAGTTGGTTTTACGCTGCGGTTAGGAGTCAGACCGTTTTGTGTTTGAGTTTCTTGAGAGTTCTTAGAAACGTCATTTGGCTCTTCTTTATTTTTCTTTTTATTGATGTATGTTAAAGCCTTTACGTTGACGCTTCAGTTGGAGCCAATTTTTCTGACTAATCCCTTGTAAAATATCATCTGTCCCACGGCAAGGCAGATGAAAATAGTCTGTTTAGCATTTCTCCTATTACCCTTTTTTTGCCTTGAATTCTCCTGTCGCACCTTGGTTGTTTGCAGGCCCCGCCAACTCTCCATCGTTGTCCTTATTTCCGATGGGCTTGAAAAAACTTCTAAGCCATTAAAAATCGCTCTTTGAAAGTATTTTTTTTTGTGGTCTTACATGTAACTTGCATTAAATGCTTGCCTAAGATCCTCCATCTTGCTCAACCCATACATCTTCTGGTTTTCTTCCAAAAGCTGAAGGGAAGCAGCAGAGCGCTTGTTAGATGTGATCAAGCCTTTCATTTAGGATGGATCGAGATCTGTTCTGCATTCTACTTTTTTTTTTTTTAAAAAAGCCACTTGAGGATGGGTTTTACGCAGAGGTGACAGAGCAAGGCTTTAGGCAGCCTGAGACCCTGCTGTGGTGACCCTCAAGTTCTCTCAGAGTTCGTTCCGCGGGGGTTTGGCACGCTCTCCCCGGGTTACCTTGCGAATGCCCCTGCCGGGAAGATTTATAGGGCTGCTGTGGGAGCACCATCCGCGAATTTCATCAGATTACTCTTTGGTGCAGGGTGACAAATCTGGTGCCATCTGGGCTGGGCTGCAATCCTTCTTCCCTGCGACTCTTCCCTGCCGGCCGCTCGCGCACAAGGAGCGGGGTCTGCACGGATGTGCTCTGACTGTCTGCGTCTGTCTTCATGATGCACATCCCAGCCTAGTCCAAATACGCTATCTTGCTTTTCAGATAAATTTTCTTCTGTTCTGGATGCTCTTCTGGACACCAGCGGTGCTTTTCACAGCTTGAGTAAATATCCTGATGGTTTAAACCAGACAGTTGTAGTGCACGCCGAAGCTGTCGGCTCAGCCTGTCCCTGGTCAGCCTTTGGGGCATCAGCAGCTGTATTGAAATAGCATTTCATTGAAGCCAGTGATGGACCAACAACCGCGTGATATTAATAGAAAGAGTTGATTATATTCCATAGCTGTTCCCTATGTAAAGCAGCGCTGTACGTTACCTTTCCCTATAGTAATACCCTGGGTTATCTTTTCCTACCTTTGAGGTCTGGTTCTTACTCCGGTAGCGCCCGGTCCCAGGACGGAGTTAGTTTTGTCCCATTGCTCCCAAAGTCTTTGGGCTCTTGCAGCAGACGCTCCTTGCTGTGTTTCTTCTTAAGACTCTCTTTTTCTCTTCTTCCTTCAAATATGGAGTTTTCTTTAGTCACCTACAGATTTCAGTCACGTCCCTTACGTTACCAAAATGATAGCTAAAACAAGTAATAGTTCACATGTAAAATGGTTACTGATGTAAGAAAGAAAAACGTACGTTAAAAAAAGCTAGCTGTATTTAAGTAATCCCAGCTATTTTTGTGACATGAACGCTTTCAGAAGATCTCTGTCTACTTGTGTTTATCTTGGTCTTCCACGCCGAAGGTGCCGTAGTTACCTCCCGTTACCCGTTTTCTCCGCTGCCCCAGGGAGCCCCAGCCCAAGCGCGCTGGCCGGCAGCTGGGCAGGAGCCTCAGCCAGAAAGCCCCGCGCCTGCCCTCCTCCCTCCTCTGGCCTTTCCGCGGGGTTTGGCCGCCTGCAGCTCAGAGCCCTCCCCATGCTGGGGCTGTGTCCGGGGCGGGTGTTCGGGAACCACCGGTGGATGTTCTTCTCCAGGAATTTGTCCAGTTCTTTTTAAATCGGTTTATAGGTTTGGTCTTTGCATACCTTAAAGCAACGGGGTTCACCATCTGACTGGACGCTCCTGGAAAAAAAACAATTTTTTTTGGTCTGTTTTAATGGGTGGCCTTCAGTTTTTACATGGGGAGAGCACTGAGTAACGATGTGAGGTTGCCTTCCCCATGTTACAAGCCTCTCCTGCATTGCTTTTCAGGCATCCCTCGCCCCGCGAAGCTTCCCCTTCTCTGCAGAAGGGAACTTTGCACACTGCTGCCCATCTCTGACGCTCTCCCTGTATGTTTTCCAGGCCTACCGCCGTAATCTGTCTTCAAAGTCTTTCAGGAAAAGTTTAATATTCAGTGTAGCTGAAGAATTCCTTTGTTCTTGGCGGTCACTAATTCAGGAGGTGGCCCAGCTCGGCGCTGTCAGGTTTCTAAGAGCACATGGAGCAAGACGGTGGTCCCCGCGTTTGCTTCTCCCGCAGGACCGGTATAGTTCATCTCATTAGGAGAAACCAGCCTTCAGACAGACAAATGTAGGACTTAATTTTAGAATAATGCAGTTAGAGTCACTTAGAAAAAGGAAAAAACCAATGCATGATTTACATTTAGATTCACAGTTCACTTTAGAGCGGAGTAACTGAATTTCTGGACATCTGCCTGGAATTATTCAAGTCGCAAACCTTTAGGTTGTGATTTACAACATGAAATTACCCTGATAAGTTGTATCTCTAGCTGACACCGCCTGTTCTATCTGTCTTCGCGTTTCTTTATATATCTTTCTTTATACATCTTGATGCCTAATTTCAAACTGAGCTGAGATCACAAATAAGCTGTCATTGGCAGACGAGCACATTTTCAAATATGCAATAATAAAAGTTTAACTAAGAAAAGGGGGAAAAAAAGGAGTCAGCAAAGATGTAGTTGCAAACTGCACGGTACCAGTTTGTCTGACGACATCTGGGACACACATAGACCTTGAGACCTTTCCAGAGGAGCCTGCTCTAGGAGAAATGCTGAAACGGCAGAGTTACACAGTCAGGTTAAAGTAAAGATGCTGAATTTCTTAAATTGGATAACATGCGCGTTGTACGTGAGAAATAGAAGGAAAGCACTGTTCTGTGCCATTTCTTAAGTTTTCTTAACCGGAGCCTGGTGAAACTCCTACGAGAAGTTTTGGGCTGATCAATAACCGCTGCCTCTGACAGCAGAGGGGCCGTAACTGCTGAGCAGGGAAGGCTGGGGTGAAAGGGGAGGAGGCTGGGATGGAGACTAGGAAAAACTCAACGGAGACGGCGGGTGAGAGAAATGCTTTCAGGGTGGGAAGGCTGGAGGAGGTGGAGCGGAAAGGTTGCTCCGAAGGGGGATGGCAGGACATCCCCCGGACCACACATTTCCCGGCTGCAGCATCCGCAGGCGAAGCAGCTCATCTGCTTCGAGTGCTGGTCCGGATGCGTTCGGTTATTAGTGACCGTAGTTGCACCAGTGGCCACAATCAGAGAGCTGTAAAATGGATCCAAGCCTGGGCCTCCCCATGCCCTGAATCTTTAGCTGAATAATGCTGGGCTGAAACTTGGAGGAGGCTTTTTAATACTACTTTTTAAGGACCAAAAAAGTACCTATGCTTGCACTTTGTGGTACAAACGGGGGCAATTTGGTCCCTGAGTCCTTTTTCCACAGGATGCCCCTGGCTCGGAGCAGGGAATGGGTTTATTCCTGAAGTCCCCTGGGCACGGGATCCCCTGGGCTCGTGGTGCAGAGCCTGCCAGGGGGCTTGAGAGGGAGACGGGGGGACTGGAGCCCTTCAAGCCCTGCTGCCATCGGGATCCTCTCCTGCCTGAGCCCTCGCGTTCCAGACGTTAATCCAGGCTTTCAGGGGTGGTTACCAATTGCTTGTTTCTCATTTTCTGGCCACCTGGCCCAGGGTCCTTGGAGATGAAAGCAGAAGTATTGATCACGGGCAGCAGTCAGGCAAAGCTGCGCTTTTAGTTTATAAATGGGCATACAGATGCTGAAACTGGTGGGCTGTTTCACCCTAATTTTTCTTTCCTTCAGTTTCTCCTGTAACGGAGAAGTTTCAGTCCTCCCACCTGAGCGTGAGAAACTGGTGGCCTGCTACACCATGCTTTTTCTTGCCCTAAATTTCTTATATAAAAGGTGCAATCCCATCACCTGAGAGATGGTGAAAAATCGTTTCGTTCAATGCTCATGAAATGTTCAAGTGGAGTCAGAAGGAACACTTTGGAAAAACCCGTATGGAATTTAGTAACATCTTTAAAACATACCTTGAAAAGCGTACAAAGGACCGGGCTCACAGGGTGAATGAGGAGACAACAAAATACGGCGCAGCTGCTTATTCGCGGCACTTTGTCCTTCCCTGGCGTGGCAAGAGCCCGGTGTTAGTGACTGGTGCCGGGGCGAGGAAGGGGGCTGCGTGGGCAGCCTCGGCTCTGCCCTTCCGGGCAGCCTCGACTCTGCCCTTCCCAGCTCCAGGGAGTTTGGCTTTGCCGCCTTTATAATGTTCCTCGGTGGTGGGCTTTGACGTTTGAGATGTTCAATATTGCCCTTATGTGTAAACATCTTAGGGGTTTTGAAGAAGACCACCCTCATCGGAGTGGGTTTGCACATCCTAGGGCACAAACTCGGCACCCTGGGACGGGCACAGGGTCCGAGGATGGGGCAGGGGAGGCAGGAGCCTTTCCCCAACCCCAGGTTGCCTCGCTGTGCGCTTGCATATTTTCCGTACCTTTGGGCATCTTCTGCTATTAGAAGCCTTTCGTTCAGAAAAAGCAAAGCCCTATGGCCGAGTACTGTCAAATACACAATATACTTTTTAAAAAAACAGCATGTCAAGTTTATATTTTATCTGCCAAAATGGAGCGTGAATGTGTTTGATATCTACCTTAGCAAACAAATTAATGGTAATTAAAGATTAATTTTATGTAATTAGCATTAAAATGCAATTAAATTATGAGTAAGTGGACCAGGAATAGAAGTCTGTGATGTCTTACTGTCTGTTTTTACATCGAGTCTTTTGTTTTTCAGCAAACAGAGGAAGTGGGGCAGCAGGCAGCTCGCAGACTGGTGATGCGCTGGGGAAAGCACTTGCCTCTGTAAGGAAATATTTACTTTGGAATACACGTTTACCGTTTTGAAAGTGTGAACTTTAATCAGAATTGGACGCCTGGAGTTTACGAAGACGAACAGCAAACGGGAGAGATCTGGTCTCAGAGGTCACCCGCATGGAGTTACTGCCAACTGAAATACTGAACAATCAGTGCAAAATGGTGTTTAAAAAAGTTCTAGACTTAATTTTATGGTAGAATAGAAATGGGAAGAGGGGAAGCCTTGACCTGGTCACATTGACGGGGTGCCAAGGAGCTGTGTCTGTCAGTCTGTCGCACACTGCCCTTCCTAGGGCGAGGGAGGTCTGAACAGAACCCAGCGGCAGGATGACTTCTGCCGCTCCCGAGCCATCCGCAAAGAGGATTCCTTTTGAATTTGCCATTAGCGTTTCTATTTTTCATGGCAGTTTCCACCTATTCAGTTTCTGTGGTTGCTGTTAAAGTCAGCAGTTACCACCTCTTACCTGGGTAGCTGGGGTACGGCAGTTTTCCAGCTCAAGGCGGGAGGAACCCCTGCCGTGCCCCAGCTATCGCTGCGGTACCAGTTGGCACGGGCTGACTTTTAATAAGGACCACTATAGTTATTTTCTGGGCAGAGTGGGTTCCATTGAGTTCTCATGAGAGTTAATTTTTTTTTTGCATATTCTTCGATGCTTCATTGAAAAAGACGAAAAGTCAGACTCTAGTTTGCCTGAAATACCTGATACAGTACAGAATCCACTTTGAAGTGGTGCCCTGACAAATGGCACGGGCGGTGAGCGGGGACGCCGCGGGGCGGTGGCACCTTCGCCCGGGCACGGGGCACGCGGGGGCTTTCTCGCCGGAGCAGCGGACGAGTAGTTGGGAGTTTGCTGCTG
>NW_009628948.1:0-626 GCF_000690535.1 Cariama cristata
ACATCTTCAATTAGATCAGGTTGCTCAGAACCCTGCCCAACCTGACCTTGAATGTTTCCAGGGATGAGGTAGCTACCAACTCTCTCGGTAATCTGGGACAGTGTTTCATCACCCGCATTGTAAAATATCTCTTTCCTGTACTGAGTACACCAGAGTTAGATGCTGTGCTCCAGGTCAGGCCTTACCAGGGTGGAGTAGAGGGGCAGAATCATCTCCCTTGACCTGCTGGGCAAGCTGCTGGTGATGCATCATGGTACACAGTAGTCCTTCTGCGCTGCAAGTGCACATAGTCAGTGCCTGTCCAATTTTTCATCCATCAGTACCCCCAAGTCCTTCTCTGCAGGGCTGCTCTCCATCCCTTCACCCTCAGCATCTGGTGCCCTGACACAGGTGTAGGACCTTGTACTTGGCCTTGTTGAACCTCACAAAGTCTGCACAGGCCCGCTTCTCATGCCTGTCCAGGTCCCTCTAAACGGTGTCCCATCCCTCAGGCGCCACCCACGTCACCCGCACTACTCAGCTTAGTCTCATCTGCAAATGTGCTGAGTGTGCACTTGATCCCACTCTCTGGGTCAGTGATGAGATATTAAACAGTACTGGTTGCCATACGGACCCCTGAGGGACAC
>NW_009628949.1:0-34436 GCF_000690535.1 Cariama cristata
AGGTGGAGCAGCAGATCACTAACTGCTTCCTCCTGGATAACGGGGGGATTATTCTGTTCCCCACCCCTATCATCCAGCTCGGAGGACTGCCTGCCCTGAGGATAATTGGTCTGGCTATTAAAGACTGAGGCAAAGAAGGCATTAAGTACCTCTGCCTTTTCCTCATCCTTGCTGGCAACGTTCCCCTCTTCATCCAGTAAAGGGGGGAGATTCTCTTTGGTCCTCCTTTTGTTGTTAACAGATTTGTAAAAACATTTTTTGTTGTCTCTTATGACTGTGGCCAGAGTGAGTTCAAGCTGGGCTTTTGCCTTTCTAATTTTCTCTCTGCATGCCCTGACAACATCTCTTCTTATTCCTGAGTTCCAGTACCTGCATTACATTAACATACCCGGGTTCTATGCCAAGGAACGAATGTGCAGCTGGTCCAGCTCCAGTCTAGGGTTTGTATAGAAGCCAATTCCCTTTCCAGGATCATCATTACTTCTCTTTAGCCTAGAGCCTAAAATTACCACCCAAGCTGAGGGAAGGGGGCGGGGCGAGGGGGGGGGAGAAAAGGGAATAAAGGAAGCAGACAGAGAGTAAAGTCGGCACTTGGGACATTTCAGCTAGAAAAGGTCAGGCTGCACTTTTGAATGGTTCATCCCCTATTTAGGTGCATTGTAATGGGAGATCCTGCCCTTCTCTGTTTTATGCATTTCAGCAGTGGCTCTGCCCTTTGGGTGAATCAAATTGATTTAGTCCAGTCCCCTAGTTCAATTTCTAGGGCTGCTCAGCCAGGACTCCCTAATCTGTGAACAGGATTTCATTGTGGCTAGGCACTTCTGATCCTTCAATTTATGGCTTGGCATTAAATTGGGCTCCAGTGATGCAGGGCCGCTCAGATTATGTGTCTGAAAGAGCAGGCAAGTGTAGCTCAAGCAGTGGGAAGATAGATGTATTCTTGGAGAAGCAAGCCTGCCTCCCTGGGTGAAAATAATCCTGTGACATCCTGCCTATGTGATCCAAAAGGCTGTGGTTTTAAGGGCTGGACAAAATCTTGTTCAGGAGGAAAAAGAAATAAATTTTCATGGAAAGTTGGTTTGCAATTAAAAGAAGCATTTCTGCTAAACTGCCTGTTCTTCACTTGCACACAATGGAATTAACTGAGTAGCTGTAGTTTTTTCAGCCCCCAAGTCTATTTTTCCATTTTGGAGGGCAAGAACTTCTGCAAAAATATCCAACGGGTTTTTTTTTTTCCATTCCTGGGGGAAAGGCAGACAATACAAAACCACCTAATTGTAGTAGCAATACTTGGAAATACAAATCTAAAATCCAATAGCATGTCATGGTCTTAAACCAGGGCTTAGCACTGCCAGGCATAAAGAGATGCTGCAGCCACCACTTAGGCATTGCAGTCGTATCCTGGTTGGTGCTGTGAGCTGGCTGGACAGGTCTGAGCTGCGATAAAGGCATTTCTTTCCTTCCTGTTTGAGAGCAGAGCAGTTCTCTCTAGCGTACATTTTAACGGCAACCAGGACTGCACAAGCAGTGAGCTCAGCCTTTGGCAGAAGACGACCTGCCGGTCCTTCTGTAGTGATTTTTATCCCGTGACCTCAAAGCACTGTGTAAGACACATCAGCCAAATATACCTAGTAAAGTTTTCAATCCAAAACATCTGAGATAATGTGAGGGCTGCACAGCTGCCAGCCAGAGGAATATCTTCTGCTGCACGCAACATGGGTGTGAGTTGTATGCCCTGAGGTACAGCAAGAAAACCTGTGGCGATGCTTGAGAGCGCAGAGCCAGCCAGGACGGTCTGCCTGGGACCATGCAGTCTGATCCCTGCTGCCTTTTGGGTATGGCTCCTAACCTCTAGAAGGTGTCCAGGGACATCCTGGAGACAATCCAAGACAAAGCCCGGAAGCAACTTAACAAAGGAGCAGCATGGACAATGGAGCCCCTTTCTCCAGGGCCTCCCCAGCCCCTTCCTGCAGCAGCCCAGCAGAGCCACCCCACGCCGCACCAGTCTCCCTCGCCCCGGGAGCCTGACTCACAGCACAGCAATGCCCAGGCAACGTCCCCTTCTCATGACTAATTTCCTAGGCCCTGTGTTGTTTCAGGGAAACACGTATTTGGCAGCTAACATTTTCCGGCACACCAGCAAGGATAGAAATAGCAATTTGTTCCAAAGAGTCTTTCTTTACTATGTCATGAAATAAATATCCAGGGTGTGTTTCCTCACCCTTCATATGAAAGGCTGCTGCATACAAAGACAGCATGAGAGTTTGGCAAGAGACCTCAAGGACCCAGTGTATCGGGATAAGGCAGGTAAAGCAGCTACAGGATCTCTGCACACTCCCACGGTACTATGCAGAGTGTGCAAAGAGCATGGAGCTCACCTGAGAGCCTGGTTCAGCGCAGGTGGGGCTACACGGACCCAAGGAATCACACATCCCCACCCCGGCACCTCACTGCTCTGCCTATAAAATCAAGGGAGGGCTCTGGAGAGCAGGACTCTGTGCTGGACAAAGCCCCTCGCACCACGGGGGATGAGGACCCCCGGAGCCGCCAGCCCCCCTGGCAGCAGAGCCGGGAGCCCAGGTCGTGCCTCGTGCCCCCTTCCCATGCCCTATTGACTGGACACCGCCGCACTGGCTTCTTGAGCGCAATCAATAAGCAGAGACACAGGCACTACTGTTAAATTATCCAACCGATCTCCTGGTGATCTAATGGACTCTCCGGTAAGGTCTTATTAAATTCCAAGCCAAACTGTGTCCAGTTACAGTAATTACTGAATATTTAAGAAACAGCAATTGTCTATTTAGAGCACACTAACAAACATCTCGCAGAGTATTTCATGCTCTTTAATTACTATGCAATACCTGTCCCTTTGGTGACACCCTCCAACTTGGATTTATGTGTTAATTTTGTATCTGTTCTTCTATGTTCCAGCATTTTAGAAAAGCAGAGAAACAACCAAAAAAAAAGCAAACAGAGAGCACTTCTCATTTTGAGGGTTAGGGCCTGTGGGTAGAGAAAACCCTAATAAAAGCAGATGTTATGCCAGCTTTCCCCATCCCTATGTGGAAAGCCCAAATGCTGCAGTCCATCACTGCAGCTTTCCATGTCATGCCAGACCAAAACCTAGTCCCATCCCTCTGCGCGCTCAGCCCTGACCTCCACAACCCCCATCACTCCCACCTTAGGGCTCAAATGCTCCAAAAAAAAAAAAAAAAAAAAAGCTAAGTCAAGCAAATCATGCCTTCACTGACCGATGTGCATCCTCAGGAACTAGGGCAACACCTGCCTGGAGCTTATTTCCCTGCACACAGCAAGAGCCGCGGCCGAATCCGAATCCAGGGCCTCTGTGCTAGCTGAGAGCCGTAACCCCAGCTGTGCTCTCCAGCTCACTGCCTGCCTTATTAGCACTAAACAGCATCCTTATTTAACACACTTCAATTTAGAGTGGAATGGATATTTCTTACTTCAGAAAGTCTCACCTGCCTCTCAAATGGCTCTTGGCATGCTGCCCGTTCTCACTCGCGTTTTGCCTTTAACAAGGCAAGCCTCGTTCCTCTCGAATGGAAAAGAGCTGGCAGGGCTTGATTGAAAGTTTGGAGTCCTTCCCCCTCCCCATCCACTTAGATGCCACAAGAGCCCCCAAATCTGTATAGCCTTCTTATTGCCAGGAAAGCAAAGCTTTTGCCAACACATCTCCCAGGTCCCTCATCACAGAAACCGAAGCTAAAACATCTAATGGAGGCACCAACAAAGATTGGTACAAAAAAGAAAGGGGGGAAGATAGGTGTTGTTTGCAGAGTTTGCTTGGCCTCCTGCTACCCCTGCCCCCATCTTTTCTTCCTCCACTGCTGTATCCTCAGAACATCCAAGCCCAAGGTAGAAACATCTAACAAATTAATTTTCTCTCTTATCCCCAACCGCACTCCTTCCACAGGTAGCTTGAAATGCAGAGATCCAAGAGAAAAGAGCATCACTCACCGCTCCCACTTTCCTAACAAGATCTCATTACGGTGCAGGGAAAACTTGACCCTGTCGGAAGTGTCAAGCCGAGGCACCGCATTTATTCCTCACAGAGTCCCTTTCGCCCACAACTTAGCGGGTGCTGCGGGGAGGTTATTCTTTCTTTCTTTGATTGTCACAGGGAGCAAGCTTTTCTTTTTTTAACAAAGCTATTTTAAAACAGATGCTTAACTCTCTGTGCTATTTTAAATGATGCATTGAAAAAAAGCCCACAGCAGAGCCACAGTTTAGCACAAAGCCTGAGCAAGCTGAAACCCATGTGCTCCTACCTGTGTACAGAGGAATCTTGGCGAAAGGGGCCCGCAGGTGACTGTTTTGAAGAAAATGGCCCCATTTGGGCCAGAAGATGTCCAATCAGCTGGGAACAATTGCAAATCTACAAGAGGCTTCCTCAGTTTGCTTTTGCAGGTCAGTAAATAGCCATGCTCATCTCCAAACACTGTAAATTACATCACTGTGAGGTGAGAAGCAGGATGCAGGAAGGCTCCTGGCTGCTGAGCGCCGTGGGCACCATGTGTTTCTGACCATCGTCTGGGATGGTGGCTAGGCTGTAAATTGGGTGAAAGACCCTCCACAGCCATAGGAGGGAAGAATTAGAAACACACAATGCACAACACAGAGAAAACAGATTTCCAGCCCCACTCCCAACAGGAGCGAGGTAGGAACCACTAGATATCAACAGCTCCAGGGTCTCAGCTTGGATTTGCACTGTGATCTGGAGGCAGAAGGGTTTACTCTGTGTGTATTTGTTGCTTTGGTACACAGCAGATTATAAACCTAATCTCTGAAATTACAAAACCAGTAACCAGACAGTGTTTATCTGTGGTGTTTGATTATCACAAAGTTGTTCATGCTCAGTAAATATGTTTTCTGATAATCAGCTGGCATTTACTTTATAGACATCTGTGTTATTAACCACACAGAGAGACGGGATTTAGGGACTGTGATAGCAAACAGCCCTCATTCAGTCTATAAAGCATCACGTGCATTTTTCTAGCTGCTCCATCAAGATGTGTTACTGTGGGTCAAACCTCCACCCAGCCCAGAGAGATGCTACATCTCCCAAAACTCCCTTCCCTCAAGCAGATGAGACCATACAGCCTGCAAGGTAAAGGCATCCCATTTCTCCAGCTGCATCGATGCTGCTGTCTGGCACTGAATTATTTATCTTCCCCTCAATGTGAATGGAAATGATCTGCAGTTTAAATGGGATGAAGAGAAGTTTGCATCAAAGGCACCTTAACTCAGTCAAACACACATTGGAGACTTCCTTGCCTGTGACTGTCAGGGGTAATAACTATGGCTCTGATCAAACAAAAGGCCCTTCAGACCCACTTAGTCCCTGTAATCGGCAGGTTCACATCTCTCCTTCCAGCTGTCGGGGAAGAAAGTATTTAAAGACATTGAGTCAGAGGGAGATGAGGATGTTGGGCTGTGGAATGTGAAAGACTCGTGTAGACTGGAGCTTGATGCAGTGCTGGCAGCCCTGGGCTTTGTCAACACCCAAACACTTTGTTGTGCCGACTGGCAACACCCTCCATTTTCCTCCTGACCTGGCAGGAGAGGAGGGTCAGTGTTAGCAGCACTCACATTGGCTAATTCATATGGAAGTGTAGGGCTATTACAGCTGTCACCGGCTCATCAAACACTGGCTTTCTCATTTCCTAAAACTCTTCTGCCCAAACCTACCATCTCTGACCATGCCTCTCCTATGCACCCAAACCCTCCAGCCGCTCTGCACTCTACACATCGCCAAGTCCTCCCAACTGCCTGTACACCCAGGGCTTCTTTCCTCATCTCCTCTGTGCTGCCAACACCAGGACCACTGCAGATATCAGATCTCCTCGGGTGGTCGTATCCCTTTCCAGGTCACACAGTGACAGGGAGCGCTGGTACCACAGGAAAGACGGCATGGAGCTGGAGCTGCAAGCAAATAAGGGATCTCCTAACCAGGGTTGTTGCAGAGACCTGGCTGTGAAAAGCCTTTTGCGGTAGCAGAAATGCAGTCGTGCTCAGTGGAGACCTTGACGTTAAACTAAAATCGTCAGCATTTGGAGAATGAGGGATTCTGAAGTCTGCCCCATCCCTGCTTCATTGCCCACCAACCCTGTCCTCCCCACATGTAAATTCTCCCCTCCCATGCTACCCTGTGAGCTGTTCCCCAGTTTGAGGTGCCTCCCTTGCAGGATGCCGTTGGAGGGAGGCAGAGGGATGCTCTGGCATCATGCAGCCAAGCTCTGCCAGCACCAGCACCGCACCACAGCTCAGGCTTCTTCTGCTGCCCCTGCCACTCCCCACCCCCCAAGTTGCTAGCATTAAAAGGATTACTGAACAAAATGATGAGAGAGAAGGGATTACAGGGAATTATCAGCCTTGATCCCCTCCTAATTAATTGCTGGTCAGACATAGGAAAGGTTGGCTCCGGCATACCCCACGACAGTGAAGAAGAAATGACATGTGCAACTGGAAGGCAGCTAGGAAAGGCTTTGGTAAATGCCAACACTTATTTGCTGATGCAACTTTCTTCCCAGAAAGAGCTCCTTTAGAAAATGGTACCTGAACACGGCTGCTGCTATCATCTGTATAGTTTGTGTTCCTCTTCACACTCACCTTTTTTCTCTTCCTAAAGCTTGCACCTTCTTGGGTGATTTGCAGCAAAGCCAGCTCTACCCCAAGCCCTGGGGCTGGCTCCACAGACCACCTTCCTCTCTCAGCAGACTGGAAAGCTGATGCTTACCTGGCTGACTGAGGGATGCCTGGTTTTCTTGTGCTAGGCTGGGATGACTAATCAAAAGGTATTTTTCTTAAAATTTTTATGGATTGAGGCAATCATCACAACAATCAGAGCAATACCTCAATAAGGGGAAAGAGGAGACATGTTGTTTCAGCTCTGCTCTCTAGAGGAAGAGATAACAGAAGATCTATTTTTCTGTGTTTCCTGGCTTGAAAGGAAAGGTTGTTCTTATCCCTCCCAAACCCCTGTTTACTGGGAACTGGCCAACTTCTATTTTATTTTTTAATTCTCAAGGTTACTCCCTGGTAAATAAGAACTAAACATTAGTCTCCACATACTGTGCTTCGCACCCTCTCCAGTACCCGGTCCCTGCAGGTAGAAAGAGCCACCCTATAATGATAGATTGGTTTTACCAGTCATTTTTTCTGAAGGCAGAGCTCTGACTAGTCCCATTGCTTTGCTAGGCCCATTCCCACCTCCTTCCCTGACAGACCAGCTCTTCAGCAGGCTCATGGTGCCACCTGAGCAGAGTTGACCCCAAAGGATTTGTGATACCCCACTAGTCTCACATGCTTCCTTACTGAACTCCACACCTCGAATAAGGATGCCTGTGATTTTGGGGTGCCCAACCTTCCTGAGAAAGCCTCCATGCCCTGAGATCCCACAAGGACACCTTAGATCTCGGTGGAGCTCTTTGATGGAGCACCGGGAGTCCCGGCCCAAGCCATATGTTTCCAGATTACCTGTAAACAAAGTGACTGTTTCCAGCCCTTGGCCCCAGCTACACCATCAGCCTCTGTGTCTGCAAGCATCCTGGTCTTGCTTCCTCACATATTGGGTGATTTAGTTCTGCCTTGGGAAGTACCGGTTGTCTGTTCGCAAAGAGCACGCAGCTCAGCAGCCCTGGGCTGGCCGCTGCTCTGCCTTTAAGCTCAAAAAGGAGGGTATGTGGTCACAGCAGGCTTCAAACTTGAAGGTACTTGCAAGATGTGGCTGAACATCATCTCTTTTTTGCATCACACCTTTCCCATGTGGCTTCCCTCACTGCAGGATCATTCCCCAACAGAGTCACAACCAGAACTCTATAGCAAGTTTCCTTTCATGAACCACAAAGCCTTTAGGCGGAGAATTCAGAGAAGGCATTTGCACCAGTTCCAAGATCCCTCATGTCTGTCCACATTGCCTATTTTTTTTCTTTTTTTTTAACCCCAACAAATCTGCAGCACCTTCAAATCAATAAAACAAAGAAAGTCAAGACAAGCTACTGCTAAACACCACCTGCTTGAAAAAGATCAGCTAAAATTATTTGGTGCTACACAACAAATTTCTGCCTGCTTAGTCCCCTGGCTGCTGTGCAGTAGATGACCAAGATGGAGCAGGATGCAGAAATGGAGGGACCAGCCGGCATCACCTTCCTCACTGCATGGGGCACTTGGGCTCTACTGCAGCTGCAATGTGTACCGTATGTTCACGTAAGCAATGAAACGGGGATGGCCATAGCCCTTTCCTTGCTTCAGGAACTGAGAAACCCCAGCGGGGGAGCCCAGAGACCATCTTTCTGCATCCAGCTGAGAGTGTATCAAAGGGCATCCCTCCAGCTGCTGGGACAGGCAGGCGGCTTTAGCATGTGAGCTCTGCTTTTGCCTGGGGTACAGAGGCCCTTCTCTGCTCTACACAGAAAAGGTTAAGGGAAAGCAAGAGCTAGCGAAATTTCTGAGAAATACCAGCATGCTGATTTTGACAAATGCACAAATTGGAGCCGATATGGAATGCAGATGTATGTAAACATGCATGAAATTATCCCATCCCTCCTGCATAATGTTGCCTTGCAGCCACAAAGGCTCTGAGCACTCTGGCAAGGCCAAGCCAGTTAGATTCATTCAAATCAGGGAAAAGACACTTGAAAGGCACCAGGCAAAAGACTGAGAGAAGAATGAGGGAAGAAGACACCTCATCATTAAGTTAAACATCGTCCCCCCTGGCAGCAGGACACCCTGGCTTTTGGACTGGAGCCGCTGGTTCCTAGGAGCCCACCGGCTGAGCTGAGCATCCTGCTGCCTCCTGAGTTTGTAAGGGAAGGATGTCACACAGAGGTACTGTGGGACAAATGTCATACAGGAGATACTAACGAGTTTCTCCAAGTGGGTACTAATAGGTGAAGGGAAAAAAGAGGGGATGGATGAAGGAGAATAGGAGGCAACTATGTGTGCTGAAGGGACCTCGCTGGAAGCAACTCTGGCCTTCACATGCACACACAGAGGTGCCTTTTAGGTCCAGCTGCACTACACAGGAGCCAGAGGTGGGTTTACAGGAAAGACAATGGGAGTTTCAGATGTTCTCCCCACCCCACCAGCATGGGGTATTTCTCACTTCTGTTCACATCACAGGTGTACTTTGCTGTATGCACAGACACGAAGGACCACCCTTCCTCCCTCAGACACCTCCAGCTCCAGCAGTGCTCCCAGAGCCTGTCTTGCACACCTTCGGATCCCAAGCCCACAGACGTCAGTGGGAGTTCCAAGAGCTGCTTCCCTGCTCTGCCTGCAAACACCTTTAATGTTCAATCTCTAACCACTTCATGAGGGGATGGGACGGTAACTGCCAAGTTACAGACATTGAGACATTTGCCCAAGATTACACCATGAGTCCTGGAAATAGAAACCAGGAGTCCTGACTTCTGCATCCTTGTCCTCACCACTCCATCGGTGCCCTCCATTGTTGTCTCCATGGAGATTATTTTAATGCCACCTAATCACTGAAATGGTTCAGCAAAAGCAGCACATAAGCTTCCAAGAAAAAACACCCCTTTCCTGCTCTTGCTTCCATGGTGAGCTGCAGCAGGGCTGGGGCAGAGGTGAACCGCTTTCAAAGCTTTCTCCACGTAGGAAGCCCCTTTTTAATATCAAGTTCACATATTTTCTATTTACCTAGTGCCAGCCGCACCTGCCCTGATCCAAACTGTAAGAACCAGCAGGGGCTAATCTCCCCATCCTCACATAGCACCTGCGGAGCCTCAACTGCACTTTTCATAATGGTCTGTATGGACAAATCTCTTTAATTAATCCCCTGCCTTCCCCTGTCTCTCAGAGAGCCGTCTCCTCCTACTCTGGCACTTCAAGCTAGATTTAGAGATGAGAGAAGCCCCTTGAACACAGAACTTCCTGATTAAAATAGATAGGGTGAGGGACACATCAAAAATGAAGAGCAGACCAAACGTCCTGTAGGCTCAATGGGTCTCATTTTGTAGACATACGCTCGAAAATCTCAGCTCTTGGGAAGAAAGGAATAGAAATCAAATGGGTAAGTAAGTCCTGAACTGCCAAAGATATCCTGCTATCCTGCCCCTCAATGGGAGCATTGATAATCACCAACCATCCTGCTGAGGATCCAAAAACCCTCTTCCAAGAGCAACTAAAGCTGGAGGCTTCAGAGAAAGGTAAACAAGCACCCACACACATAAATAAGGCATTGGTAATAAATGTCTTAATAATTAGCAGTGATACAGATGCAGCTGAGCAAACAGCTCTGGATCCGAAAAAACAAACAAGCCCGCCGCTTTCTGCCCTAGCTCCAGTGCTAATTGCTTACATGCCTTCATCGCAGATGATCCCAAAGCTCTTAGTAAATAGAGACAGGGATGCTGTACAGAGCAGGAGCTGGGAGAGTCGGTGGAGCGGTGCAGGTCTCCTTCATGGACACCCCAGAGCCACACTTGGGTCCAGAACAATCTACAGCCACAATGTGGGTGCACGGTCACACCGAGCATCCCCAGCAAATCCTTTTGCTCTCCAGGAACTCCACTTTCAGATTATTAAGG
The DNA here is from genome assembly GCF_000690535.1 of Cariama cristata. Classification (NCBI taxonomy): domain Eukaryota; kingdom Metazoa; phylum Chordata; class Aves; order Cariamiformes; family Cariamidae; genus Cariama; species Cariama cristata. The sequence continues at coordinate 10,572 of NW_009628949.1, forward strand.
GAAAAGAAAAAAGGTTTTGAGGAGAATTGGACGTGTTCCGCTGCTCTGCTAAGCAGCCCTAACCCCCAACATCCATTTTCGTATGGCTGCCCCATGGGGCTCCATGGGCCAGCACTGAACAGCACTTGGCATCTGCAGTGGTTTGTGGCTCGTCTAGGACAAGGCTAATGCTCGCTTAGGAGCCTATCTACAAGACTTTATTCTCAGTTATTTTTCCCTCAGTTTTACAAGAGGGAAATAATATTATGAGTGGCATCAATAAGGAAAAGCAGAGCTGGAAGAAGGAAGAGGGTTGTGCAGAAACACATGCACAGGCACAAATCCCTCTTTTCTGAACTCCAACTGCAAAAAAAAAAACAACCCTTTGAACTTTCCCTTCGAGTCCTGAGTTCTTCCAGCTTTTTTTTTTTTTTTTCCTCCCTCCAGACTCAAGGAAGCATTTCTAACCTCAGAAAGAAAATCCTCATTTTGTAACAGTCTTTAATTTGCTTAGGGCATTCTGGGCCACCAGATATGCCCCTAATCCTATACACACTTCCAGTTCCATGTTCAGAGCCGGGCTGCCCGGCACTTCTCTCCACAAGAGGCTTGTTAGGGGAATTAGCTGCTTCCTTCAGCCACTGCAGCTGTCTGGCTTGATATATTTTTTAAATATGGGGAAAAAAAGGAAAAGGCAGTTGGCAGATCATGTTTGTTGGCGAGACACTGATGTGAATTTTTATTTCTGTAAATGGTGCGTTTTTCCATTATCGAGATGCACAAAGCAATGTCAATCACCTTGTCCTAGTACAAAAGCTAAGACCTTGCCAAAAGGTTGGCAGCAATTTGTACACCAATGTAGGTGGCAGGGAGTTATGAGAGCGAGTGCCAGTTTGATGGGAGCTGTTTAGATTATGAGAGTGTTAGAGTGCGTTTGTCATGACTTAGAACGTTAAACCTTGGAAGTGGTATATAAAGGCTGACATGAAAGAGTCTGAAGAACCCATCCATGTACGTGTGTTCAAAGGTCTGGGGAGCCAAACACGGCTCATGGTTGTGAATTCCCAGCTGCCCTTAGAAAACCTTCAGCTCAAACTTCTTCCAAAGTGAGGTGATTTATTAAACAGCCACCAATTGCAGTATGCTATTTCCCCAGGTGGTCCTACCTCCAGAGACTGCTTACACTTGCAGGGCATCTCCAAGCAGTAGGTGGGTAGAGGGGGAACCTGAGAGGGAGAGTCATTCTCCTGTCCCAGCATTAGTCGCCTGAGCCGAAAGACTGATCTTCGTCCACGACATGGGGAAAGTGATTCCTGCAGAAGGTAATTCAGGCAGTGGTCAAACTTAGGTGCCCCAAACCTCTTCTCAAAGATACCATGCTCATATCCGAACCAGTACATGCCAACAGGAACCAAAATGAAATTAGAATTAAATGGAATTACTGCCTTGAACAAAACTAAGCCTATTCACCAAACCAAACACATCTGAGCATCCTCTCTAGAAGGAAAAAAACCACACACCATTTTTGAAATTATTCTGATTTTTTCTTATTATTGTCTCTCCTGGTTCAGACTAAAACATTGAAAAGCCACGAGGCACATTGATCTTGTGCTATTTCCCATTTAATATTGAAGCACTTGAAGCTCATGGGAAAGGTCATTCTGATCACATCTCTACCTGACGAGATTTGGATTGCACAAATGAACATCCAGATGCTTAAGTCTCCCACCCGCCACACATGGCTGTTCCTTTTGTGTCAAATCATGCCAGGCTACATCAAGCATCCTGTCGGTGTTTATTGAAAGATGCAAAATGTCCTTTAAAAGGAGAAAAAGCCGGCACTGGATGGAGTCAAGAGGATCTCCAGCTGGACCATTATCCTGGAAACTGCCATAAACTGTAGAGGTGAACTCCAAATGAAAGATCACACAACAGGGACCTGGAGGTAAGCAGATGGCTTTTAGAACTGGGAATCTCGCACCAGCTACAAGCAAGTAATTACCAGCAAGTCACAGCTGTGCTGGACCACATAAGCAGGTGAAAATGTGACTGTGCTAGGGTGTGATCGCACTGCCAACATCCTCTGACACTTCTCTTCCATAGCTGGCCCTAATGCTACCAAATGTAGGGGTTATTTGCTTTGGAGAGCTCAGATCCATTTCTCCTTAGGAGGCCTTTAAAAACAGGGGTGGGAAGGAAGTTAACAAGATGGTCTGAAGTGGTAGATGAGTGCAGCTATCATTGCAAGAGGTGAGGAGCACATCCAGACAAATGCAGAGCTTGCCAAAGAGGCTGCTGAGAGCTAGCGAGGCACAAGCTGAGGCTGGGAGGGAGGTTTCTTCAACCAGAGCTTGGGAGGGCAGCCTGGGACCACAATCTGGTAGTGACATTGCCACTAGCCTTTGCCATGAGGATCGGAAACACTGGCTTCATCACTGCCTGCTGCCCAAGTAGGTCTGCTTTTGAATGCATAAAGATACGCTATTCTGAAATCTTGGAATTTCCACCCGTCATGAGTTACTGGCTATAAACCGTGGTTGGGAGGGAGCAGCTAGCGCCAAGTTTCTGATCCAAAATGGTGGGCTGGGCTGTAAAAGCCAAACCAACTTCAGCAGTCAGGCTGCTCCACGTGCTTGGCTTTTTTTTCCAGTTGCTTTGCCCAAAATGTCTAAAGAGCGTAGATATACTGACAGAGTCTCGGGAAGGACTGTGCATCTGGTTTGGGGCATCTCCAGAAATGAGAAACAAAGAGAAGGATGATGCTGAAATGTCTTCTCCAGCCCCTGCAAATCACTGTCAAGTAAGTTTACAAGTCTCTTCACATCCATCAGTGTGAAATTCTTGGGCAACAAGCTGGTTTCTGCCTCAGCTGAAGCCTGGGAGCTCCTGGCCATTCGCTCATTGCTGGCTGTGGCAGCAGGAAGAGGTGCTGAGCCCCCAGGTACCAAACCACCTGCAAATCTCCCAAACGTTTTTGCCTGGTCTGCCAGAAATTAGTAACTAAGAACATCATGCAAGCAAGGTAGATCAGACCCTGCACCTCTCTCAGCCACCCTCCCCTCTGCATTAGCTTTCCAGCAGAGCTGCAGAGGTCTCCTGGAAAGGACCGCCTGACGCTTTTGGACAAAGGAGAGAAAAAAGACCTCAGCAATGAGGGAGAAGTCAGTCTTCCTCCCCTCATGCCTCATCTCTTCCCCATCCTTGCCCCCATCGTGCTGTCTCAGTTTTTTTGGCACACTAGCAATTTCTGTCAGATTTGGGCAAAAGCAGGCAGCTCTTTCGCAGCCACTATGACGGGGATGTCAGATCCTCTGCTTTTCCCCCTTTTTTCTCACCGGCGCTCAGAGCCAGCCTCTCGGATCGACTGGCGGATGACATGCCTGGCTGGGCTGAGGCACTCGGATCGACGCTTCCCCAGGGTGCTGCTCCTGATGGAGTTTGCAGCAGGAGCTAAAAGCTGCATACAGATAACTCTTCCTTCCCCCAGCTTCCTTCCTCCTTCCTTTCAGCAATTCAGACAGAAGAGGGTGAAGAAAATGGCACTTGGATTAAATAAACTAACAACCAGCACGCGGGGCTTTTAGCTGTAAGTGAGCCAAGTGTCCTGTAACATTAAATAAATGCAAGATTAACCTTCAAGGCTCCCACACTAAATTATTTATCTTGAGAGGCAAAGAGGTCAGGATTGAAACAAAGGGTAAATATTTGACGAGCACACTGCGTGCGCTGGCTGCACAGCTGTTTGCGGACTGTGCCGGTGCTGTCTGTGCTTCCCTCCCACAGGGACAGCCATGGGCTGGCTGTGCTGCTCCCCCAGCCCCTCAGCACCCTGGCTGCAAGGGCAGCAGAGGGGATGGGGATAACCCTCGTGCCATCAGCCATGGCATCCTGCCCGGCAGAAGTTGTGAAGTTGGGGGGAGAGCCCCAGTGACCTGATAGGGACCAATAAATTGTTGTGATTTCACCGAGCATCCCATGCTCCACAATTAGCGGTTGCATCTGCCTTCTGTACTGGAGTATTATTAACTGCATGATTTACATACAACCATTCTGTTACCACTGTAGACAGGGAATTACCTGATAACGAAATACCCTGCTGTTCATGCTAAGTGACAGACTCAGAAATATTAGACTGTTTAATCAAAGCACTAACAACACTGAATAGATGAAAATATTTTGCCATTCCCTAGCTGATCTCCCCCATTAAGATCCTCAAGCATTCTTCTGTCAAAGATATGCCAATTATTTTCCTTTCAGTAAAAAATTTAAAATGTAGCCGCTACTGGGAAAGCATGTGGCATCTATTTAACAGTGCATAGCATGTTTACAGTGCATTTTAAGGTGAGAAATGCAAAAGTCAGCTACAGCCAGGACCGATGTAGTTAGTCAGGATGTACACCACCTTAAATTACCATCTCTGTACTTTCCAGAAGTGTCAGGCTTCAGAAGGAGAAGCAGGTAGGATCTCGGTGTTAACTCACCTGAAAAAAACTCCCCTAACACACTTTTTCCCTAGAAAGAGCATCACCGACTCACTAATCAGTAACTTCACTTGCAGTGCTTATTTCCTCACTCACATTCCTGTCCCAGCATGGTACAGATGCAAACCAGTGCAGGTGCATTGGACCTCGTGCCGTGGCGTGCCGTGGCACTGCCCAGCAGCTGCTACAAGTTTGGTGTTAAATGCAAAAAATGGGGAAAAAAATTAAAGATGTGACTTGTTAAATTATAATATTTCAGTTATTTTTCAATACACCAAATTCACAGCATCATATTCAAAGTGTGTGCAGGAGAGAGCGAGGCTAGGGTGCCCTCTGCCCCAGGCTGGTACTCAGCAGGATATACAAAATTTCTCATGCAGCTGCCGGGCCTGTCCCATTCGTGTACAAAGCATTAAACCTCTCACAAGGTGTAAGGTCAAGAAGGGATTTTCTTCTGAGTGAAGGGACTCACTAGAGCGGGCTTTTACACTCCTTCACAGTAAGGTGTGTGCTTTGGACTGTCGGATCATCTGCTTATTTCCACGTAGCAAATCCTTACTATTTCAAAGATAAAAGACACTGGCACTGCTCTTGATCTCTTGGTCTCTCCGAGGAGTACTTTCGCTGGTAGGGTTTAGTCTCCTCCATGGGATGCAGGTGTGCTGCAGAGCCCTCCCCATCAAACGCCCCGTGTGGTTCCTCCTGCTCCTCTCCCAGTTGCACCAAAGCCTCCCCCACTGCACACTGCTGCAAGAGCACTTTCCAAAAAAAACACGTCACTCCCAGCACACCCACAAACCACCGAGATGCAGCCAGGAGCAGTGCAGATCAGCTCCAGGGGAGAGCATCAAGGAATCTGGAAATGAGACACCCGAAGAGACGAGCCACCTGCCCCTCCTGCCACGATGCTGTGCGCTGCCTTCGCTAATCAGCTGATGAAGGCTTTGCCTCTGCTGTCAAAGAGCACGTGTTTTAGTGTAGGATAAGTGAGGTCAGTAAGCTGTGAAACCCAAGTCGCAGTGAGATGCGTTGCTTTCTACCAACTACAAGCACAACTATAGGTAAAAAAGCCATAGCAACAAAAACTTGACCTGTTCCACTCCATCAACATAGCTGAAGCCTATTCTAGATTTAATGTAGTCTCTTAACGCCTACTGCTGTTAATGGCTCCTGCATAATAAAGGGGATTACAGATCTATTTCAGATCTGTCACCTCTTAAGGAATATGCCATTAATCATGACTGTTTATTTGCAAATTGGTTTATAATTTTGAAAATCTTTTGCAAATTACTTTAAATAGAACAGGGTGGGGGGCAAGGGACTTTCATAGAAGACTTCCATGCTATTTCCTTCCTCGGCTAATGCCCCATTTTGAGCCAAATCACTGCTTCTGCATCTCTGCATTCGTATATAGGTATTTATGTATGGGAATAAACTGGATGAGAACGAACAGACACATGTGAGTGACATCAGTTAGCAGAGAACACATAGGAGGGTGCATTTGTCTCTGCACAAATGCACCAGACAGTCCATGTGGGCAAAAGTGCTTTTTTGCAGGCTGCTTTTCACCTGGGCAGCTTTTACAGATGAAGAGCAACTGAGTATTTGCATGCACGCATGCCTGCCCACTGGTGATACCGCTGCCTGTGGACACACTTCAGTGTACATCCCCATGTGCATTTCCATGGCCTTTCACCAAGCTGGTTTGCATGAGATTTGGAGATTGGGCCCAAGATTCGTGCCGTCCTCATCACGGCCATGCAAATCTTTGGTATTACACCTCACGCTGGAGTTGGCAGCTAATTAGCTCTGACCAGCTAACTGCCAAACGCCCCCCTAGCTGCTCGGAGAGCCCTGCAGGGCAGAGTACAAGACAAGAACAGATGCAGACCCTTTCTTCATCCCACAGCTCAACCAACAGTTGGGTCAGCACAGATAAATCCCCCGCCCTCCCTGTCTCATCCACCGCTCCTCCGAGGCTCTGCCCTTCTTTCTGCCTTTCCTTGAACTCACTCCGAAGTCCCCTTTCCTACCAGAGACTCTCCTCCACTCTCCTTCTTCTCAAGCCCTCTGCATCCATCCCTATTCCCCACCCCCACGGATTAAGTAGACTTTGCCTGGATTATAGCTGCCAATCAAGTTCAAGTGCATTTTTAATAGTTTAATTTGTGGCACAAGGTTTCAAATAAAATCATCAAGTGCAGTCGATTAAACTCATTAAGTCCTTACGGACTTGTCTGTGTACTGTGCCGTTATCAGATTCGGAGACATGAGAATTAATTAGGCCGCTGTTATCCTTTGTCTGGATTAGTGTGCCAGGCCCAGCGGCCGGGTGTTTTCCTGTGAAAACACGAGGTCCATAATCTCCTTACGAGCACAACCTGGGAGACAGAGGCCTAAGAGATTTCTTCAACATTCCTCAAAGATCAAAGTACAAGAAATGCACTGTTCTTTGATATTTTTTTCCCTCCCTTGGTTTTCTTTCTTTCTTTCATTTTTTTTTTTTTTCTTCTTAAGTGCACGGTTCAGCTCATGACTAAAGAAAGAGAGCAGGCGGGTAGAAGCGGGTTGCTGGTACCAAGGCTGGAAACGCTCCTCGCATTTACCTCCCCTACCAGGGTACACCAGGGATGTCCTGCAAGGCTGCTTCTGCTGCAAAGGGACTTTTCCTCTTTCAAACCTTCCCATGCACGCCGAACAATCCTTACTCACATCCGCTGGGACTATTTCCTCACTGCCACCTCCCTTGGGTCACTGCCCACATTTTACCCAAAGAGACTAAGGGTACCCTCTCCACCCCCTACAGATCCACAGCAATGTGAAATCACAGCTGACACACAACACAACTCACCAGGACGCCCCAGATGCCATCATTTCTGCAGCGAGTGCCATGCCTCCAGTATCTGCATTACCTGCCTCTGGGAACCGTGACTCTTCCACAAAGCAACCATTGCAGACTGTGAGCTGCTTGGAGAGACAGGTGTGTGAGTGGGAAGGACAGTGCAAGACACTGGCTACCAGGACTGTATAGTCCTAAACATGAGGATGTAGAGAGGTGAAGCCCCATGTGAGTACTCCAACCTACACTGGAGGATATGGAGGGCAGATGGGCCAAGATGAACAGGGATGCACCTCACTGTACTCCCATTTGCAATATTCTGACCCCTAACCACGGAGCAGGATCCCACTACACAAATACTAACACTGAACGAGCCTCCCTACATAACTTGCCACCTACTCTGCTCTACAGGGCAGAAATACATGTTACACATTCACCATCACAACAGGGCTTTTAACAAGCAACAGCTCACACTTATAATACCAATATATGAAGTCAATAACTATACCATGTAATATAATAGTAATACGTACAGCTGAACAATTGTACCTCTGCAGCCCAGGGGAGACTTGTGAATTCCCTTATAACCCTAGCAAGGTCCACTCACACAACTGGGTAAGCGAAGTTTATACATATATAGATCCCAGAGGAGAATTTTTTTAAGTACCACGGGCAGGTAAGCACCTCTGACTTGATAGTGCCATGAAGAACTTCATTGAGACCAGGGATCTGAAAATCTCTCCCCTCATACTAAGGCTGCCCCTCATTTAGGAGGGTAGGAGATGGGAAATCCACAGCAAGCGATGACAAGCAGGTGCCCATGCGTGGCAACCGAGCGTTGCTGCCTCAGTCAGACCTTTGATAGCGAAGTTGGTTGGTCCTTGACAAAGCTGTTATTTCACAGAGCAACATGGCTGCAGAAGGGCCTTAAAAAGGCATATTGCTAAAGAGAGATTTATCCAAGAAGTTTTTCCAGTGAACACAGATCCTTTCTGATGAGCCAGCTGCCAGCAAACACACTGCAACAAATTTGTGAGAACATAACCATGCTGTAAAGAGATGAACTTAAGGGACAAAGAAAAGTAATCCACATTTAGGCTGGCGAGGGCTTTGTGCCTGCTAACAGAATTGCATTTGGGGAGAGCTGAACTACAGCAATTTCTAAACTAAATCACTTGGGTCTGCCAGTACTTTCACCAGTTTATTACAGATATTTACTCACAAGGGTCAGTGACCCCTCAGTCAACGACTCCCCCAGGTGACTTCCCGAGCCACGTTAAGCTATGAGCATTTGCTCTCATTCTCTCTGATGTTCTCTTTTTCTCCTCCTCCTCTTCCACTTCCCATTTCATTTGCCTCTCCACTGAATCTCTTCTTTTTTTCTTTCTATTGTCAAATCACGGGAGTAGGGTACGATGTGACAAGACAGTGTTGGTGGAACAATAAGGGATGTAGACATGAAGGAGCAACAGAGAGGCAAAAGGGCTGAGAAGGGAAGCTGAGAAGCCTGAATGTGATAGAGGGGAAAGGGAGGTGTGAACTGCTGCAGGGATGGCAGTAAGGCAGCTACGCTTTCGGGGAAGATGAGGATTTTCATACCTGCTTCCCTGTGCAGATAATGTGAAGACAAGGATGAGGGTGAGAGCAAAGCTGCAGCCTCCAAGATGCAGAAGGCATCCAGAATAATTTTAGCTACTAAAGTGAGGAGAAAGCAATGGGAGCTGCAGGGTGTAAGTGGAGGAAGAGGCATCAGGATTTGGTACAGAGGAGGAGGACTAAGGGGCAGAGCAGTGTTATGGGCAAGAGGGGCAAAGCGGAAGGTCTGATGGCATTGCATGACAAAAAAAATGAGGGCTGTCTTTTTAATGGAGAGGAGTATACTCCCTCCAAAGAAGGGCATCCAAGTGTGTCAGGTGAAATCTGCGCTCCTTTCCTAAAAGGGAGTGTAGACAATTATGCATTCCTTAGCACAGAACATCTGCACTTAGAAAAGACGGATCCTGCAGAAACCTTGTCTCACTGTAGCCAAACTAATGCATCGTCAGAGTCCTGCTCTGCTGTCGGGCAAGTTCTCCAGGTCTGGCATAAATCTAACCCTCATCATTTCCACAGCAGAAAACTAAGCAAAAGAAATTCTTCAGGAATTAACCCACGTACCCTGGAATATCAACTGCCGAAAGTTTAAAGGTGTCCCAGTCCACAGCAGGATTTCTGCCACTGCCCCAGCCCTGCCAACCTCCTCCTGCTTCTGCCCAGACACCTCTCTGAAGCAGCCTTCAGCATTTCTCATGGCCAACACAGTTTTCCACAAATTATTAATCACAATTGAAAACATACAGAGTGGGCAGGCATCCTTCCTCCCTTCCCAGCTCCAAAAAGTTCTCCTTTCAGCATCTTCTCACTCACTTTTTTCTCCCTTCTCCCCCACCACATATAAGGAATTGATGGATGTCTCTTTAAGGCCCTATGTCTGCTGCCTTGCAGCACACCCTTGTAAATCAGATAAATATCTCAAGGATCCTTATCCTGGGAAAATTGAGATAATTGCGCTAAATTGAAGAGCCTCTTTTTTTCTCCCTTCCCTCCCCCAAACCCCCCACACACACTTCTCTTTTCAGCTGGAGTCTCTTGTAGTAACAGGTGTGCTGACTGTTAATTCCTCCACAGGAATTACCCCCTCTCTCTGAAGGGATGGCCCTCAATAGTCAGTTCCAGGGTAGCTCCTGAAGTGAGTTTTAACCAAGACACAATGTCAGTCAGGAATATTTTCATAGCTCCATCCAAGTCTTTCTTGGAAAGATTCACCCTTGCTGGTGCACCTCTGACACCCACCTGCTCAGGTGTCTGCTGCGGTGTGAGTCGGGGGTTGTGTCTGTAAGGGGTAATGCAGGGCTGGCTCCAACACCCCCCTTCCACTATGGACCAGTGCTGTAGAAAGCCGGACAAAGGGAAAAGTGGAACAAAAAAATACAATGGAAGGATGGAGATGAATCGGATTCAGGTGAAAGAAGATGGAGCTTTAGGAAATGGCAGGGAAACCAACACGGTAGTCAAGTCAAGTCAAGTCAAGTCAAGAAGGCCCAGAATGATTTAATCTAAGCTAGCCTGCTCCAAGCAGGTCATGAGGTCTCTTCCCATCCATACCTTTCTGTGGTCCCGTGGTAGGACAGGGGAACACTAATGCTGTATGAGAGGAGGCGTGGACCCCAAAACCAGTCCCTGTTTCTCAGTGTGCTTCACATGTGCTTCTCCCCGCCACCTACAGAAGTGAGAACACCTCTCACCAGCTAAGAGCAGTGCCAGCTACATTGAGTTATTAACACTCCCTTCCACAGTAGTGGCAAAAGCCACCAGAAGAGCAGGGGACAGAGCAGCAGGTGAGGAGATCAAAGGGTAAGCTGTCACCCTGCTGTTTTTTTCCCAGGCACAGAAAACTGTACAAACCAGAAGCCTGCAGTGTTTTGCTTTTGGTGCTCTACAGCCGAACACACAAGCAAATTGGGACTGTCAGAGGGACTGAAGGTGAGTGATGGTGCAATCCAAAGGGGATGATTACTTCTCTGAGAGATTTCCGAGCAGCACCTGGGGTCTCTGGGGGAGCCAGGAAAGAGGATTTTTAGGTCACTTTGCATAAGACAGGGAGCATAAACACAGAAGGTGCTCAGAGAGTAGGGATGACTCTGCCCTCAGAAAACTACGGAGGTGGCCAGCAGCGGATGGTGACATGATGGTGCTGAGTATGGCCCTCATAACAACAGGTCTCCTCCAAGTGCAAATTAGACCTTTAAGCCCAGCCAGCTCGTCTAAAGCTTGCATTGGCTGGTAGAAAGCAGAGCAGACTGGCTCCAAGCCCCACGAGATAATCGCTGAGCTTAGACAAGCAATGTCGAGGCTGCAGATGGGTTGAGCGAGAGGAGGACAACAGCTGTTTCTACTTCACCCAGGTCTTCCATGCCAGGCCACCCTTCCCTCGTCCCCAGCAAAGCCACAGCTCTCTGCAGACTCATCAGAGCCCATTCTTCTGAAAATGCTCTCACACACACCAACAATAACCCAAGAGCCCAGGCAGAGCTGAAACAAGATGAACGTGGTGGCTGAACAAAGAGATTCAGGGCTGTGGCTCCAGCCAGAGCTTCGCTAGCACATCTCTACCTATTCCAGGTTTGAGGTGGAAGGAAACTAATTTTGGGAAGCTGGGAAACAGCTTCTCTGAAGGTCTACTGGTGAAAAAGGGATGGAAGGAAGTCTCAAGAGTTAACTCTTTTCAGTTGCAGCCTAAATTTTCTCACTTTCCCCTGGCAAATCACCAGAAACAGCTGTCACAGGGTACCATGTCCTGTTCCCAGGACATGTGCAGTAGAAGGTGACTCCTCTGCTTGCTCCACGTCAGCCATAGGGACTCAACTCGAGCTTAAAAGTAGCAATGCCAGAGCAGAAAAGGAGGGTTGGTTCTTCATGGCTCCCCTCAACCCTTGCCCTAGCTCTGCAAAGACAGGGTATGCTTAAGGGTTGGGATGACCCCTGCCCAGCCTGCAAGCCGCAGAGTTGCCCCTGGCATCAGCAGGCTCCATGAAACATCTCCACTCCTCTCAGGAAGAATAGGCTTGACGGTGTTTTGACTCCCTTCTCAGAGACTCCCACATGGCACTTTACAGTCTAACTTTGCTCTCAAATACACATCCTGGGCTTCATCCCAGAGATGTGTGTCAGGCACGAAGCGCTGTCAGTCAGCCCCAGTCACAACACATCAGGGCTTAGGAGAAGTCTGACTGATCGGGGTGAGGGGGGAGGGAGTGCGGGAATGAGAAGAAAAGGCTGAATAGCAAAAAAAGAAAGAAAAAAAAAAAGAGAGGAGAAAGACAAATCAAGCTGGAAAATGGCAAGGACTATTCTGTACAGCAAGGATGTTTTTCATCTATGTTACAGCAGTAGTGTCAGGCACCAAAAAGGACAAAGATGTTCAAATACAGAGTTGCAGGGAGGGGAGTGGAGGAAGCTCCTGGGAGGCCTCCTGGTCTGAAACCCAGCATCTCTCATTCATCTGGCTTGGGGCAGCAGGGACTGAAACTCACTGCCACTTCGGCAGCATGGCAATTAATGTAAAGTGGGCTGTAGGGATAAAGCTACCAGATAAAGTGTGCGCCTGGCTAAATGCCACTTCAGAGTTGGCTCCGACATCTGCAACCTCATCCAAGAACGACCAAATGGCCATGGCACCAGGGCTGCCTCTCCTGTGCCACGGAGGAGTTCATGGGGCATAGGGAAGGGCCACTGCAGGAATGAGTTAGGGCAGTTCTCCTGCCACCAGCCAGATGTTTTCCTGCATAGGAAGATACCTGCAATCTAACTGTCAAGAAAGGCAAAGCAGGGCAAAATAGAAACAACTGAGGAAGCAACCAAAGCTATGCTCGTTTGAAGATAAAGGTGAATAAATCTAGGCAAAGGTTCAGAGGAGAGGTCTGCCTATGAAAGGGCACTGCAGTGGAGAGGGAGGAGGTTCCTCCCCATTTTTGGAGATGAAGGACATGGAGAGAAAACCTTCAACACTGCATACAAGTTTGAGATTAGTCGAGTATGCTCATATTACGAATTTCAATCTCTTCCACCATGCATGAAATGAATAAATATTCATTGGGCTGAAGAGAAAGAGAGGAGGGGAGGTGAGGAAAGATGACTCCATATCATAATTTATATAAGTATTCACTGGAGCTTGAACAGGAAACCACATCTCCCCCACTCCCAGGTGAGTGCCCGAGCTCCTAGACTGGAAGTCCTTCTTCTTTTTACTCGATGACTGCAACCCACGGTTTAAATAATATTTAATTATTCCTCACAAACCGGAAAAGTTCAAATGGCAGGACTGAGTGGACTCTTCTGCCACCTGAAAACCAGAATTCCCTGATAATCCAGGTGGATTCAAGTCCCTTTCAAGGGGAGAAAAGATTAGAGGGGAGATGGCTCTAGCCAGTATGCTATTTTGTAAGAGTGGTCAATGTTTCTCAGTCCATGCAGGCCCTGATCTCTGTTCCATATTCAGAAGATGCCTCACAGATGAGGCTTTACTGGCAAGGGAGGCATGCCTAGAGTAACCTGGTGTTGCTTAGGCGTAAGATAAGCACTGACCTGTTCAGCACGCTGAAAACAGAGGTGGGTCTGGCAAAGAGGAGAGGCAGATCTTCAGGGACAATACGGAACATGGAAATATGTCAGCTGTATTGACAGGCAGCTGAGCAGGGGCTCTGAGGATCCAAACTAGACCCCTAAAATTGCTTTGTTTGGCGTGCAGCATACCTCTGTCAAACAGGCTTGTTTCTCCACAAATCTATGAGACGGAACAGACTTGTGCTCACCTACATCATGAAGAAGATACAAGGGAAGGAACCACGTGAGAAACCTGCTGCCCAGCCAAACCATTCCCACGTGAACCTCACTGCGTCGTATCTTGTCTACAAGGAGGCACCATTGCCTCTCAAGCTCAGACAGGAGATGTAGGGGCACAACCCATGAACAATTTCAAATTCTTCACTGCTGAGGGACAGAGCCTCTTGCATGAGGACTGTCTGCAGTTCTGGCTTCACGAGCTGTGTTTAGCCAGCTTGCATAGGGTTGCATTGGATTTTTCTTTTAGCTGCCTGACAGACAAGGGAAATGAAGTGGGTGGTGTATACTCTGACTTCAAGAGGCATTTGCTAATCTCTGAGGAGGAATCTTATTAGAGAAATGGAAGAGGTCGTTAGGGGTAGGGATGGGAAGATCTAGAAATAACACATTGCCTAGAAAATTGACTGGAAGAAATGGGAGTCTGTGCAAGCTGGCTCGTGAGGAAAGCTGAGTCCATCCCTCCCACTTACTTTTATTCACCACTTTCACAGTCACTGGTGGTTTTCCCTTGATGCAACCTGACCTCAGCTCTGTGACTGAGTGCTACAGCTGGTCCCTTCGTGCATCTGTCACATGGCAGATGGAAGAGGTAGCAAAAAACCAAAGAACATGGAGGGAAATCCAGATGAGGAAGCAAAGAGAGTAGCATGAGACCCAAATCCTTTAAACCTTGGGAGCCTGCACTCAATCATCTACCTTCACTGGGGAAGAGAGCTCATGAGTCAGACCACTAGACCCCATAGCTGGGGTGAGGAGCCAGTGGTCTTGCAAGTCCCTTTTCTGATCCAACAAAGGAAGAAGAAATGGCTATAGAAAGGAGGATACAGTGAGCCTTGCCTTTCACTGGCTTGTCTGCATTGAAATTAGAAAGTGCTGCAAAACACCTCTGCAAACCCAAGAGGAGACCAAGGAAAGGGAAAGACCCCAAGCACTCCACCACTCCCCCCAGCCTACCCTCAACCTGTAAAGATACCAGTCCAGCAGCACATGCTTGCAAACCCTGGCCCAGCTCTGGCTGGGTTAATGTGACAATCCGTTTCTGACAGCATGTCAATACAAAGCAATTTAGGAGTGCATGAAAAATCGACCCGAGGTAACAGGCAATTTCTCCGCTCTGCTGGTTAGACGGAAGTAGGGACCAATGAGGCCAGCATCTCTGAGCACGCTCACCTCGGCAGCGCCCGGTCTGCCAGTGCACGCTGTCAACGTTAGCAGCTCTCACCAGCACGGAGGATGAAACAAGGCAGGAGCAAGACATCTGATATGGGCCACAGTCTCAGGATGGGGACAAAGGAGAGCTGAGGGTTGCATCCCATTCTTTCTCCCCCTAAAGATTTTGTTAACTGGGAGGCATTTGAACATGTAAAGTAACAAACTGGTTGAAACAGACTTAAACATACAGATGATTATAAGGCAGCACCCTGGCCTTGGGTTCATGCGACCTGCCCTATGGGCAGGGAGCCAGCAGCTGAACCACTGCAGGCTGGAGGCAGACAAGCAGGTGGTCCAGACAACCCAAAAACCTGATGCCAAAAAAACATCTCTTCTTTTAAGCCAAACCCAGAGTATGCCTGGATGGGACCTGAGGCACTAGCCAACACCACACTGCTGCCCTTCTACCATGGACACAAGAAGCACATTTCACACTTGTGCATCTCCCCAGGAGACCATGGGAATTAACAGGGAGGGGCAGAGGGTGCTGTGGGAGAGGAAGATGAAGGCACTGGCATTGCCGAAGGCTGACCTGCCCTCCTTCCCTCTCTGTCCCTAGCACAGATTGCAGAAAGAGCAATTGCCTGCCTGTTGCCCACATGGTAGCCACCAGCAGCCATCTCAGAGCGCTGCCTCCATGCCGTGAAAGCACATTGGCTCAAACACCAAGGCTCGCGTAGAAAAACAAAGGGTGAGCCCAATCCAAGCAAATCTGTTCGCAAATGTGGAGAGCAGCAGCAATGTGCTGGCAGTGTTCATCCAGCATGATGGGCTAATGGACACTCCCACCACTCTAAAAGCATCACGGTCTGTCATTATTAAAGCAGAAAACACACCAGACTGAGCCTATGCTGCTGAGTCCAGGTTTTTGCTCCCTCACAACCGCAGGACATTTCACTCTGAAGAGGTGATTCAGATCCCTCACTCATCTAGAGAGGCCAGAAGCGCTGCCTTTGCAGAGAGAGGAGAAATTACATTTGCTGCCTATTTTTTAGATCGAACAACTTCGAACCAGGCTGAACCTCCCACCCATGCCACACACCATACACACAGCAACTCTAGAGGGTGCCAAGCATGGAAATGTAGAAAGTCAAAAAAAGGAAGAATGGGTAGAGAGAGGAAATGTAATATTGCTGTGACTCTGCCAGAATAACAGGCTAGATTAAATCTACCCTTGGACACATTTTTATCCAGGACACCATGGGATACAGCCAGGGAGGCAGGGTTTGGGGTTGGGTCTTTTTTGTGTGGTTGCATTAAAAGTAAGATTCCCATTTTATTTTGATTTAATAAGCTAGTTAATGCATGTTAACAAAATTAAAAGTCGTTATTAAAGGCAGATGTACTGGTGTATGAATAGCTAAGCATCAGCTTTGCCTTTAGATGATCCACAGCTTCAGCATATGCTTCTAATAACCAGCTGTCACTTACCAGCGATGTGGTAACTCAACTTATTAAATCCTAAGCGGGCATATGGACGTTACATTTAAAGCATTACTTTTTCCCCCCTTCTATCTTTTCCCACACGCAACTGAGCCAACTCACGAATTTCCTGCATCATTTTTTCCCTTCATTAATGGGATGCATGTTGAGATCAGAAGGGCCAAGTGATGACCTGTCTTTTTGGTTTTACATCCCTTTGGAAAAACCCATATGACTCTCCATGTGTCAAAAAAGTCATAATACATCCCAGATGCCTCAGCACTAATTGCATTTTTTCTACTAGAAGCGGCTAAGCTCCCCTGAGAAGCTCTTCAACCACAAGCCCTGTTCGTCCAACGCTGCCACGCTCTTGAACGGCTTTGCAGTAGCAGGCTAGTGAGCTCAGCTCTTGGACGAGCCACCAGCAACAACCCAGTGCAAACACCTCCTTAGTCACAAACTGCATATTCAGAGGATGCTGGAAACCGAGGCACCATGGGTCTTGCAAGAAGCAAGATCTGTTTCTGTTATAAGGTGGGGGCAAAGGGTTAAGAGAGAAAATCAATCTCGTTTGCAAGGTTCCCGTAGGACTACAGTAAAAATGCCATCAAATTGAAATGGTGCTTAAAATCAGAAAACATTTCTACCTTCCATTGTTTTTCAATCTTTTGCTTTTTAGCTGAGGCAAATGCAATTAGCAGTGCAGGAGGCAGTACCTGTACCTTGCAGCATTGTGGTCTCCAGCCAGGTGCAGAGGGGACAGAGAGGACTTACCTCCCCTGCCAGGTCACTCCTGATGGACTGAAGTTGCATCAGCTGAGCAGAAATAGCAAGGACCAGTTCTGCTCTGTCCAACATTAAGACTCGGTTCATGCTGGCCACTTCCTGCTGGCCCCATCCTTCCTTGATGTGGATCTGTATGTCCTTAATAGCACTTGAATAGTTAGCATGGTCAGCTGGGAGGCAAGGCGGGGAGAAGTGCAGGCAGTGGGCTGGAGAGCCCTGACACTGCAAAGCATTAATATTGCATTAGCATCAGTCAGTCCTTGAAGACTTGGGTCTAATGATGCTAACGGGTCAGTTCCCTGCTTCCCCACCCTTCCAGCTCCCTGGGGTGATTTGGAACGTGAAATATGGAGAATAGGAAACAGGGGCCCATGCTTCCCAACCAGATGCTTGTGGTCCAGAGACCCTCCTCACTTACCCCAGCATGGTGGGATTTTCATCATGCTTTTGAGAGCTGCTGTTGGGAGGTGCCTCAAGTGTCCAGGATGCTCCTGGAAGTCCAGATCAGTGCTCTTTCAAGGCACATGCTGTGCCGGGCTCCTTCTCCCCATAAGAGGTCAGCTGGAGCGGCAGGAGGAGCAGTGAGTTACCACCTTTCACAGATGCCCCCTTTTGAAGGAACCACTTCCCAGCCATACCTTTACAGGATGCCACCTGGGAGCTGGCCCTGTGCTGCCACTGCCCCTGCCCAGGTATCATCCGCTTGCACCAGGCAGAAGGTAATGCCAGCAGGCCACCCACCACACCAGGAAGGCTTGCCTCGATGGAAGGAGCTGGCACCCTCCTTTGGCTACATCTTTTCCATCATTAGCAGAGGGAGCCAGGACTTGTTACACACCAGGTTAGAGCATCTGTGGATATGTTGATATAAAGTCTGAAAAAAAAACCAGAAATAGACTGATCTTTGCACGCCATGGAGATGAACAGCTGGACTGTCTGCCCCAGGCTGTGGTCACTGCTGCCCTGGGAAGCAGAGGAGAGCATCAGCGGACTCGCTCGCCTCCTGTGCTCTCCTCTAGGCACTGCTCTCAGCCATAAACACAGGATATTTGTGGTCTAAACTTTCCCATCCTTATGTCTGAAAGTCCTGTACACTGTGCTATCAATCATCCACAGAAATATTAAACTGCTGGAGAGCTGATGCTGTCATGTGCTATGTTCATTCACCTGAGGATCAAGTGTCTCAGCGAAAGCAGGAGCAGAGTCCAAACGCGGAGCCTTCCCCATCCCTGATCTCATTACAGCCCTGCCACATGCATGAACCCCTTTTCCCTCCAGGTCTCTCTTCCCACAGCACTGACCACAGCTCATAAATTAATAAGTGCATGTATTTTTAAAATCAGGTTTGTGGTGAGGGAGACGTTGAAGATGAAGTGGAGGGGAGGCGGGGGAGAAAACAAAACCAACACATCAAACAGTTCAAACACTGCAAAATGTTTAACAACATGTAAGTCCTTCAAAGCCACAAACCCCTTGGTCCCTATCCACCGGCTGGATTCACTAATAGGTTTACTGCCAATGCCAGTGTGAAAGGCGGTGGTGCACGAGGACCCAGAATCCTCTGTTCTGCCTCCAATTATGTGCCAAGTTAAAACTCGAGGAAAAAAAAAACAGCCAACCTAATCCACAGTCATTCTTTAATCTTGTGCAGCTTATTAAAACCAAGAGGACAAGATAATCCACCCAGGCTGGCAAGTTGGAGGCTGCTCATTCCCTCTCCAGAAGAAATCAGCTCATGTTTTCTCCTGAGGGTCCCAAGAGGCTCAGAGACCAGAAGACACTGACAATATGCTACAGAAAGGGGCGGGGGGGGGGGAAAAAAAAAAGGTGGTAATTATGGAAAAAGTTCAGAGGAAAACATGTTTCTGCACAGCTGCTGAGGGCGAGCAGGATCTGTACACGCAGCAGGAGCTGCTGGCTCCCCACTCCCGGTCACCAGAGGACCGCACTGGAAAGGCAGAGCTGGGGCCAGGGCTGTTAGTGGGATGGGCGGCTCCAGTGATTCAGCCTCAACAGCCTGGTCTACAAAAAGACTGAAGAAGATAAAAAGACTCTGTGTTGCAAGCTACACGGCCGAAGAGATCTAGGCTGGACGGGTCACACAGAAGGAAAGGTGGGCAGGGTGGACCATTATGTAGGGCACTTGCTTAGCACTTATGTTCACATCCCTCGCTCTGTCACAGACTCCCTTAGGAAAAGGATGGAGGTGGTTCAGAGGGACAGACATACCCAGTGGGACAGCACAACAGTGCATGGCATGACCCCAGGTGCTGGAGAGGAGCAACAAACCTGGTGGAGCAAAGGTGTCAATGGCTCTGCTTCCCTCAGGAAAGGTGGGAAAGAGGAGGTGGCATGACAGCAACGCCTTCAGTAATGTGATTGATGAAGACGTATGACAGGATGGAAGAAGATCATTTGGGGCCACCATCACTTGGATGAAAGAAATAAAAGTAGCTCTATTAGGAGAGTAGCGAAAGTCCTCCCTGGGACAGCAGGGATGGGTTTGGAAGGACACTGAGATTTCTGTTAACATTATTAACAAAGAGAGAGAAACTACAAAAAATATTCATTCTGGGTGGCTAAATTCGCAAACAAAAAACAAAAACCAAAAGCTGCCACAGCAAAAGATCACACATCCTAGCTGCAATGGTTAAAGACTTGAACACCAACCGTAGCTGCATCGCCAAGACATCGTAGTATTTTAGACTCAATATTGATGAGTGATAAGAACAGTGTGGAAGAGCTGGAACTGGAAAATAACCTTGGTCAGAGTGATTTATTTAAAACTTTTCCTTATTTTGACTTATTTTAAATAGAACAGCCAGATAAACAACAACAGACTGCTGCCGAAAGGTTCCTGGTTTCAAAAGGGCAAACCCAGCCTCGGATGTAAAAGGGAAGTTCAAATGTCTTTGAACCAAAAGCAAAACTCCCTGGAGACAGCACCCCAAACATGGAAAAAATATTGAAGGAGCAGCTCCTGAGCAGCTCCTAACTTGCTGGAATGAGTAGAGTAATGGGATAAGTAGAAGAAATAAGAAGAAAGCATAGAAAGGGAAATGATTAAGCAGCAAAGACAGCAGATTTTTAGGGGCTGGGAAATAGAAGAAATCGAGTGAGAAATGCCAGAAGTCAAACTGAGTTAGACCTGGGGAAGGATATTAAAACAAATAGTGAAAGGTTCTCTGGCCATACAAACACAAAGATAATAAAGATAGAACAAGCCGTACTGTGATGCAGGATCGGGGAAGAGAGTTCACAAAAAATCTAGGTGAGGTCCCAAGACTAAATGAATTCTTCTTAGCAGCTCTGGATAGGGACAATAGTTATAAACATATAAACTTATCTGAGTGACCAATGTGGAAAGTGCTTTTACCACAGCTGAGATGGAAGTGAAGATCCAAGATGTCCCTGTGATCAAGTCGTGGGGCCAGGAGCTCCCAGCCCAAATTCCTGGAGGAACTACCCCGTGAAATGAGAGGACTGGGAGCAAGGGCTTCAATAAGTCCACCAGTAAGGAGGTGGAGAACATGAAATGCAGCACCTGTAAGTAAGAATGCTGAAAAAGCAATCTGAGTAGCTGCCAACCCAGTGCACAAGGGAAGAAGCAAAGACTGGGGAGAGCTGTGAAACGAGGGATGCCAGACTATCCTGTTTGGGATTGTTTTCTTTTTTTGTCTTACTTTTTGTGTTAGTAACTGATCTTCTGGATAAAGGAAAATGTGCATTTTAATGAATCATTTAATGCAGTGCCATGATGGGAAGTGATTTGTTATGGTAAAGAGGATGAGGTTTAGCCCAGGCAATGTAGATGCAGACTGGGATTTGGTAGAGGGTCAGCTGTGGACTGGAAGGGAAGGGGACAGTTCAGCTGCAGGGAGGTTGGCAGTGGAGTTCCCTGTAGAGTGGTCTCAGGACTTGCCGTAGTCAACGATTTCCCTAATGAGCTCATCTTAACTAAGCTAGCCCATGAGAAACAGGAGAAAACCAGAGAAGACAATGTGGGTATCACACTGGAAGCACAGCTGGAGGATGGCTCAATCGCTGAAGCAAACCGTGTAGTTTTCAAGAATTTCTACTGCAAATGGGGAATTCATAAGTTGAAAATGACTGAAGAGGAAAACACCTTGCTTGTAGGAGGCAATTACAGGCTGATTAGTGAGATAGAGCCATGAAACAGGCAAATTTGATCCCAAGGTGTATGCAGGGTAGGGTTTCCAGCAGAAGAGGGCATCACCCAATTCACAAGATAAACTGATCATCCACTCTCAAGAGCAGCAATAGATGCAAAGAAAGGCTGCCAGGACAACCAGAGGATGGGAGATCGCCCAAGAAGGGGTGCACATGAATTTTTCGTTTATTTGGCTGAAGGAGATGTGATTGCTGTCTCCATCCCAACTGTAGTTAGCGAACAAGGGGAAAAGCAATGGAAGCGGAAGGATGACATGGGTAGTAAAAATACATAAACTAGCTAGAAATATATCTAAGCTCAAAATTACACCTCACCAGAGCAGGAAGGCAGCTAGGGCTAACAACCAAAAACAAAAAAAAAAAGGAGGAAAGGTTTTTAAGGTGGCTCCTCCTAAGAGTACGAAAGGGATTTTATGAGGCGGTTCCCAGCTGGGAATTTGGCCAAGGTACTGGGGTTAACACACCCACTACTCTGAAAAGTACCGAGGGATTTTCAGCAGCCAGAAATTGCCAAGACCTGGGTTTTAAATCTCCGCTGCTGAAATGCAACTATTTATTCAGAGCAGTTCCACTTGAGCAACTGTGTGAAATGCTGCTCTGAGAGTCTCAAAAGTCTCCCGGGGAGCAGGCAAAAAAAATACATATATTCTATCTGGAGCTGATTCTCTTTCCACACTTCTCTCCCTCTCATCCCTCTTCACCATTAACAGGATTTGCATCAGGGCAGCCCAGCCCTCGGAGCCATGCAGCTCCCAGCCCCTCTCCCTGAGCTTGTCACACCGTGGAGACATCACTTTTGGACATTCAAGCATGAGGAGCAGGGTCCCAGGCAGCCAGGGGGAACTTTGGCCACACAACACACACCTCTGTGCTCCTCCTGGCAAGCAGGGACAGAGTTCAGGCATCGTGGGATATTGTACAGTTTAGACATGTCCAAGAAATACCAGCTAGGAGCAGATGCTTTCAGAGCCACTTAAGACTCTCTTAATAACATAAGCTTACCTGGAATGAAAGAAAACTGAGCCATCTCCATCCTAAGCCAAATGAGAAGTTACCAGTATGCTTGGTGATTTCCAGGGAGAGAAGAGCTCATCTTAACATGCACCATGTCCTTATGCACATGCTATGGGGAACAGCCACTGTTTGGAAGATTCAGGTATCCCAATGCCCAGGTACATTTTTATGAGCTCAATGTACTGTGTTTTCTTGCAACAACTGCCAGTCTCTGAAAAAAAGAGACTGGTAAGCCAGGACTCTCCATTTGGCCAGGGGGATTATTTTATTTTTTTATATCCTTGTCCCTCCTTGTATTCCATACTATTTCTGCCATTTGCTTGATGATATTGGTGAAAACATCCACACCAAAGCCTGGACATGAACCAAGGAGCATTGCAAGTCCTGCCCTGCCAACAGCCAGCAGCATCCACAACTTAGCGTGCAAATGACAAAGCATCCTGAAAGAGCAAACCTGAGCGTACTTAATCCTCCTCCAGCTGTTCAGCTCCTTGTTGCTCATCTCTTGCTGCTCAGTTTGGCACCAGGGCTGATCCAAGAGGGAAGCCAAGGTGCTGGGAGAGGGGCAGGAGGCAGAAGGGTGCTCTGCAGTCGGCAGCTTGGCTCTTCTGCCCACAGGCATTTACATGCCACCAGGCAGAGAGGTGGATGGGAGCAGAGCAGCTGAAACACGGAGGTTTAGCAATAAAACCTCCCACCGTTCTCAGCCTGTATTTTGGCATGAAAGTGAGCAGGTCAGTCCCCAGCACTGTGACTTCTAAGGCTGCCAGCAAGGTGAAGCACAGTTGGCACTTATCCCCCCTGCTCCTAACCACCTTCCTCAGCTCCGGCAGGGTCTCAGGAGCCTAAACCACAACAGAGAAGGGCCAAGCAAACTGCATGGGATGTTGGTAGAAACATGCTCATTGCTGCTACATCCCACCCCATAGTCAGCCCTTACTGTGCACTTGCACATTGACTTGCACAAACCAGATTGCCATTGCTGCGCTGCACACCACGCACGCTGCCTGCCATCCCTCACCATCCCCAGCCTCCTGCAGCCCCTGTAGGGAAGGGGACACGAGGGGACCGCGCTGCCCGGTCCCAGCCCTCACCGGGTGCCTGGCAGTCCCCATGGGGGTCTCACCCTCCTTGCTGCTCACCACATACTCGCCCCCTCCCCTTCCTCTGCCCTTCTCCGCTTGTTGCATGAAGGGCGCATTTGACCTCAATCTGTCTGCTCAGATTAGAGTCCGGAGCCGTTCCTCTCTGCCGAGCACAGAGCCCCATCAGGGCTGTGAGGCCACATCTGCCACGGCGGGTTATTCAAGACGGGGTTCAGCGAGGGCTGCTACTGTCGCAGGGCAGCGGGGGACACAGAGGTGAGAAGGGGCAGCGTTGGCTGCACCCTGCCGGAGTCGCCACTCCTGGATGCAAGTGGGGAGAGGCACCATCCTGCAAAGCTCAGCTTGCCTGAGAGGTGGAGGCCAAACAGAGAGGATTAAGAGGTGAAGGAGGAGTGGAGACTTTTTGTTATAATTGAGTGGAGGTAGCTGCATGGACTGAGTGGCAGCAGCAGGA
>NW_009628949.1:34467-43204 GCF_000690535.1 Cariama cristata
AATATGGGTCCTTTAGGTTTGCAGAAGTGTTTCTTCGTAGTATGCCAGAGACATTACAAATAAAACTAAATAAAAAGGTCAGTATATAAAATGCAGCAGGGCTCAGTCTTCAGCCCAAAGCAAGTGACACAGCATCGCTCAAAACAGCTGCACTCCTTGTTCCCAAAATCAGAGTGACCTCACTCAAACTGCTCTCTGGGAGTCGTTGCTGGCCCATGACGTCCCCAAAAACTACCTGGACAGGAGATGAGCTCCTGTATCCTGCCTCATGCCACCAGCACCTTCTGCACAGGCTGGAGCACAGTATCACAGTAGATAGGAATCCAAAGGAAGGACCAGAGGAAGGCGGGAAGATGCCCTTCATTCCCATCTGGACAAAAAGGGGAAAGACATTTACACAAGGAGCTGACTGGCCAGTCTGGGAAGAAACAGAAGGACGACAGCTACCGTGATGCACACAGCCCAGCAAACTGGTCAGGAGGGGAGGGCAGCAAACCCTGGAGGCCTCCATTGTGTTGGCTGAGGATGACAGGCCAAGTCTGACAGCTCTGCGTGCTGTCACCATCTATTGCATTGCATTCCCTGAAGGACGATGAGGTGAACGCAATGCCCAGAGCCCTGACAAGTGGGCTACCAGAAAGGCTAGCACAGCCAAGAACTGTCCCCAGATACACACGCCTCTCCAAGTCAGGCCTCTCTCCTCTCTTTCTTTTAGAAACACCAGCAGAGCTATTTCCCCCTGGTTAGAGGAAAGGTCTGCTGGCAGTACCCAACCCATCATGGCCATTTCTGACTGCATCAAAACCTGAGCTTCAGGAAGGACCATCACGTCCAGCATCACAGTGGTCAACATGCTGAGGACATGAAGCTTCACTGTGGGATGACGATTGTAGACCATTGTACTGCACCACAACAGTTTGTTAACACCGTGCTGGGCCCAGTGCTGGGGCTGAACAACAGTATTCAACCCTTGGTCAAGCCCATAACTGATGGCTATGGGGTTCATGGTGTGGGTGAGATTCCACTTTGCAAATCAGTGTCAGCTGAGAAATGTAGATTTAGCTTCTGAAATGCCTCAAAATCTCAGATGCTCAAGTCAGACACTTCCAGCCCAGTCCTCCCTGGTGAGAAGGAGAGGTATCAGTGCTGAGGGGAGAAGCTCTGCTAAGTCCCAGCTGGCTTATCCATGCCCAAAACCTCCAAGACTTTGCCCCATCCAGCAACAAGGACATGTTACAAATGCATAAGCTGTGGCTAAGATGCACGTGTCTCGCAGGAGGTGCATTTCAGCACTTCTCCGTTGTTTTCTCTTGCTCTGTACCTCACCTAGTTTGGAGTTACGGCCTCTCAGACACATTGCTAATACTTCCTAGGTGAAAATCCAAGAGGAAACCCTGGCCAGGCTGGAGACATGACAGGTCTGACAGGGTTAAGAGAATCCACACTCCACCCACTCCCTGCTCACCTCCAAGGGGAGAAGCCACCACCTGCTCTGGAGTTGCAGCACTGCAGGCAGAAAACCCAGCACAACCGCAGATGGACTCATGCCACCGAGACTGCGCAGCTCCGCTGCTGCCCAGCCTGTCCACTCTGTCCCAGCGGCCACTGAAGTTCAGCCAGCAGCTGGGGTGCGTGATGACACGATGGTGACATGACGGAGGCCTGGCTACAGCTTCATGCTGGAGGATAGCCTTGCCGTGACATCCTGGGGCATCCGCAGCAAGGAGAGTGGCACATCCCTCCAGCTGCCCTGATGGCTGGCTCGGCTGTGCTCTTGTTCCTCTGCTCCTTCAACTCCACCCAGCCCACAACGCCACGACCCAAAAGCCTCCTTTTATTTCAGTCCAGTGACACAGAAAAACAGCCGTCAGGATGGGGGGAAGGGGTCAGATGCCAGCGTGGAGAAAGCCTCCGAGTCAGACACACAAACAAACCCAAATCACCGCTTCTCATGGTTGTCACAATAAGTAGCACAAACTGTAGCTGCAGGAAAAAAATCCAATAGACACCAATTAAATGCATGACTTGACTGCCTTTGCCACGGCAGCCAGTGGTGGCTTGCTGGTGGCAGCAGAGTATCACTGGTCATTGCTGACACTGCTGAGCCGCTGCCTCTCCCGGGGGATGCCAAGGATGGTCAGTCTCACCAGCGCGACACATGCCTGCGTACCAGCTAGCTTATTGCCAAGTATACCATAAAGTCACTCGTGTCCTGCCTTAAAAACAGAGGATCATCACTTTGCCTTGAGCCCAAATCTCCCTGGAGCATTAACAGTGGGTGGGCCCAATGGAAAAAATATCATTTAGGCTGCCCAAAATCTGGGCTAGCACAGGCAGGGTCATGTCTGCTATTGCTAAGCAGGATGCTACAGCCAGGGCCAGCCCAGCAAAGGTCCTGCCACTTCCCTTGATGTGACAGAGAATGGGATCATCCCATGCCAGAGATATCCGGAGCAGCTGTTGGGTGGAAATGTGGGACAGCTAAGAGAAAACGCACAGCCCGTCCCCAAGCCACATTTTTTCCTTGCCTACCCACAGTAATGCTACCATCTGCTTCAGACATCCCAAAGATGACTCTGCAGAGTCGCACTGGTGTGATAGCCACAACAGCACGACGCTGTGCCAGGCAGCCTGACCACAGCACCCCCAGCAGCAAGCACTTCCAAAACCAGCCCTCCTGGTGATGGCCATCAGGCACTGGGTATCACACCATGGCTGCCCCAGGCATCTGCATCATGCTGCAGCGGGGGCTCTTCCTGGGGGGCTCTGGGTCCCGGTATTCCCCACAGAACCGATGTCTGCTCCCCTGTGGCCTCCTGGCTTGCCCTCTACACTGGACCAGCACCCCTGGACAGGAGCATTTTGCACATTGCAACCATGTCTGCAAGCAACCCACTTCCCTCCTCTTATTTAGGCTGCAGCCACTAGAGGGTAATCCAGTCCTCCGAGTTAGATCAGCTCCTTGCTTTGATACACTGGGCAGCAGGTAAGTGCCTGAACCCCAGCAACTAATTACCAAGTGCCTTTCAACAGCCCCTGCCTAAATCAGCATCCATGCCCCCCATGGCCAGTCAGAGAGCCCTTCTGGCTACCACTGAGCTGCACAACCTGGAGAAGGCACCCTGATTCGATGCCACGGGCCGGGGTGCAGTTGTGACTCTGTTTCTTCCAGTTGGATGATGCCGCTCCTCCAAGCTGATTCAGTATAGCACAAAATAATAACACTAATAATGAAATAACATTTTAAAAACCAACCATAACCCTGAAATCTTCATTAATTATGAATTTTGCGTGGCAACTGTTACTAAGAGAGTCTCCTCTGAAACTGATGTTCAAAGAACTTTACATCAAATCTTCAAACAGCTGAGAAGGTTCAAGCTACAAAGTCGAAACATCTGTTGCTTTCCATGCATTTTTCAATGGGGAGATCAGAGAGGGGAAAAAAATGTACAAAATAATCCTGGTTCTGCTTTATTATTTAAATACAATGACAGTCTATGATATAGACTCTGCTCAGAGAGAGAGAAAGCAAAAACGAAGGCAGACTGTTACACAGTTCTACCTACTGGAGCCAAAAATATAATATGCTTCCATTTGCTTTAAATTTAGCCCTTCTGGGAAATGCTGTATTAACAGCCCTGGGGGATGAAGTCTGAAAGAGGAAAAGAAGGGCCACTTCTCCAGCAGAAACAATGAGCTGACAGTCTCATCCCTCCTCCAACTGCCATGCAAAGCTTGGCTATGGTGGGAAAGTTAGGAGGTAAAGCTATGGGGTGCACCTCCCAGCTACATCTAATGCCATCTCCCTTCATCGCAGCCAGAAGGGAACAAGCAGAAAGGGTTGTCCTCTGTGCCTGTGGGAAGGATCGAGCAGACAAGGCTGTGTCCCAAAAATTGCCTTCGAAACACACTTTCTGCATTCAGCTTTTTGCCCTAAGGGCAGGCAGAAATCTGAAGACTGGTGCCTTTTCACACCTGATCAGTTCCATCTAGTAAGGTCTTTACTAGACCTGGCTGAGACATTTTTCAAACTTTTCATTTGGAAAAACTAACACCTTTTTACCCAAAACCAAGTCTTTCAAGCAATAAAACAATAACCAACATTCCCAACATTTTCCAAGGCTTTGCAAAATATTTGGTGTCACGTAGGATCGATATTGCTTTCAGTGTAACGTTGACATTTTTTTGTTGAACAGTGAGAGGAAATTCCTAACAACATTTGGATTAAAGACATCAATTCAACACACAGCATAGCAACCTCTAGCCAAGGTACCCTCAGAGATGTGACCCAGAGGTTTGCGAGGTCCCTGCACTTGTGGTGTTTCGATCAGTTTCCCTGGAGCCTCAAGCATCGCTCCATCACAAGACCAATACCTGACGAGAGGTTTACCAGCAGACAAGCCCTTCTTTAAATGGGAAAACTGATTTCAGCTTTCAGACCACGTGCTTTGGGGGATGCTGCCCCTCTGAGAGCTAATGCTGGGTTGGAAAAAACCTGGTCTGCCACAGGTAGGTTCATCTAATGCCAGGAACCAAGAGCAATTAACAAACTTCAGATGAAGAGCTGGACATCAAGGACATCTATAACATGAGGCTGGGAATGGCTCCTTGGGTCACTGTACCAAGTCCCTGCTGTTACAGGCACCATGATATAGTATCCCTTAATAAACACAAAGCTCAAAGCTTTGGCTCAAATCCCCCAAAAAGGAGGGTGGAGTGGGTGCGAGAGAGACTGACTGGCTCCCAAAAGTCTTGTGAACCTGAGATTCATGACTGAACTCTCCTCCCTGCCTCAGACCCATCCTCAAGCACCAAAACTTTCCTTAAGGCACAGTCATCTTCTGCTACTGTGGTGAAGGTGAGAGTTCCCCCCACACCTCAGCCCTTCCAGTAGGAAGGTGTCAAACTCCTTCAAAGAGGCTTTTTCTGCCCAAAGAGCCTGCTTTCAGCCCCAGTTCATTTGGAGGCAGCTGAGAAATTCAGCTGCTGCTGGCTCAGCACAGGCAGGGATGAATTATCAAATGCTGCTCCTAAAGGCATGTAAAACATCCTAGTCACAGTCATGCTGAACTCCTGGCCACCCTCTTACTTTCAGTGTAATTTGTAATTTCAATTTGAGCCCCAACAGTTCAATGGCCCTTGGGGCTTGGTTGGGTCAGAAAGATCAGAACAAGAGGAAGAACAAGGAATTAACGTTTTCAGAGTGCTCTGTCCCAGCAGCTTTCCTAGCTCCCATCTCACCCAGACCCACCTGGGCCCTCAGGCAGCTCCTGCACTGTAAATCCCATCAGGTTTCATTGACTCCTGCCCATGCGACTGGCCAGCAGCAGTCAGAAGCAAAGGCTGAAGCCAGTGCAGACATTCCCTCCTCCCCAGGCAGTGCATTTCAATTACCACATCACGGGCTTCCAAGTGGATTTATCAAACTAGGCCTATAAAGCAAATTGAATAATCTTGTGCTTCAGACCTATAAAATATAAGTATTATACTTGAAAGTACTTTGACAAAGTAATAAAGATGGAGGGTGAGGGAAAGGAGTGAGGAGAGCAACCAGCTCCTTGTTAATGTGTTGTAACCGAACCCAATCGATGCCCAGCTCCAAGGTACCTCTCCATCACAGGAGCCACTGGGGCGCATCCAGCTGTGACACTGCACGATCTGGATGGAAAGCTGACAAACTTTAAGATATAAGACTGTTTGATCACTCATTTTGCCCAAGACCAGTCCCTTTACTGATCTGACATCCAGATCTCTCCAAAAACAAGACCTGGGGGGAAAGTTGGAGATAACTGAGACCTTGGAGGGGACCTGATAGGAGTTAGACACTCTTCCAAAAACAGCATCTGTGAACAATCTTGTTTTCCTGTCTCTGCTGAGCAGGACCAGTAGAAAGCAGACTAAATTGCAACAAGGAAGATTTAGGCTGGTCAGCAGGAAAAAAAAAAGGAAAAACATACTGAGTGTGAACATGAGGAAGCCCTGTTGTATGTTGCTCGTGGAGACTGCAAACCTGCAGTTGTTTCAAAGAAGCCGTTATGGGAATATCTTGCCACAGTTTGGGACAGGGAGAACACTGATGCATTGGGCAGGTCCAACATGAGATCCTGCATGATACTAAATCATTTGTAAATTGGGGTACCAGGTGAGACACAGCAACAGCCCTGGCTCTTTGGGAGCTCTTCTGCTCCACCTGGTTCCGCAGACACTCAAAACTCCTTGTTTTTAACCCTGTCCCTGACTGTAACACTAATCCTCACCTCAGGCAGACTCTTCCCACACATCCTGATGTTAAAAATGAACACAGGTTCCTCCCCACAGTGCTGTGCTGTCCTTCCCCCCACCTCCATGAGACCCTACATTCAGAGGGACCTCCCAAATCCTGGCCACTCTAACACCGTAATACTGGGATTAGCTGCAAACATCTGCTCTCTTTAGCATTAAAAGACATCCTCACCCTGCCAGTACCAGTTTTCATCATTTGGTATCCAATGGTAGGAGCAGCACTCCAGGTTTTGCTTTCCTGAACCCCAGTTCACAACCTGCCCTCCACATCAGCCCCTTGCAAACCACGCTAGCACTGAAGACAAACTGCCTATGAAGGAGGTAATGCCAGGAACAACCATCAGCTGTGATAATCCAGATAATCCTGTACCCCCAAACGAGCAGCAACCGCAGAAAGGGCTTAACTCCTTGGCTCTGCCTCCATCCTATCTCTGCAACCCTTACATGATCCAGGAGCATTTATGAGTCCTCCTAATCTGTCTCCTCCCAAACACAAACACATGGGAGCCCACACCTCCACATCATGGATTTCTAGCTGGTAAGTCTGGAGCAGTGTGCTCACATACTCACCCAGCTGCCAACACACATTGATTCAGCCCATGGCATGCAGCACCCTGCAGCTCTAGCAAGCCCTGCTTTGGCCTGAAACCCCGTCCCTTGACGGGACACCAGCTGAGGGCCATATTTCCACCCAGGTGGGACACGTGGCCAACCTTCCACATCACAGCACCTGGTGTTTCCCCTACTAAATCAGCACGCAGAGCTGCAAGGCAAGATGGAGCAGGGCAGTAAAATCATCCAGCCAGCCCATCAGAAAATTAAAAATAATTATCCAGCCTAGAAATTTACCCCCACAATTTCTCATCACAGTGAAACCCCCTCTGGCCACCCGATCAAGCTCAAGCAGACGTCAGACCCCTCTGTCTTGCTTGTTATTTACTCTCCACTCGCTGCCTTTCTTCTGCCCCAGTGACCCTACTGTTCACACATCCCTGCTCTGCCTTTAACCCCGTTTTGGTTTAGGGTCTGATCAACTCTTGATGCTGAAGGTTTTCGCCATCAAAAGGCTTTGTTGCTATGGTAACT
This sequence comes from Cariama cristata, assembly GCF_000690535.1. Taxonomy (NCBI): domain Eukaryota; kingdom Metazoa; phylum Chordata; class Aves; order Cariamiformes; family Cariamidae; genus Cariama; species Cariama cristata. The sequence continues at coordinate 41,836 of NW_009628949.1, forward strand.
GCGGGAGGGGGGGGGGATTATTCAAACCAATGCATCCAGCTAGGGCAGGGTCAGCAGGATGGAGGAGCCCCCAGGGATGCTCGAGTCCTGCTCTACGGTGCTGCCTGTGCCTCCTCCCCTCTGCCAGTTACTGCAGATGAGCACCGAAATCCCGCTGCCCTCTTTAACTCCATCTCTGCATTAACAGCAGCTAATGGACTTTTTTTTTTTACTTTTTCTCTTTTTTTTTTTGCACCATGTGTCACTAATTTTACTCATTTTCTGAGTTTGTCTGGAATAGTAAAAGATTTGATTAGAGCATTCCCTGTTTTAATTGTAATTAGGACAGTCATTGTATGAACTATAAAAGGAAATTGGGCTACCGCTGAGTGGAAGAGCCCCTGAGAGAATAGGAGCCTCGAAGGGAGAATTTCGTTCATAAAAAAAAAAAAGAAAAAAATCAGTTTGAGGAAGAAATAAAACTCCAGCTCAGGAGAGTGTGACAGCCAAAGTGGCCCAGGCATCTGGGATCAATACAAAAGTGTGTTTCCTAGGGATTTCAGCATGGGTCGCGAGTGGTTTCTTCTCCACTGCAACCTTCTGCGTGATCTTGGGTGAAGCAGCTCTGCTTTTGTGCCTCAGTTTCCCCCGCTGGGACTGATCTGGGTAGTCTGTGAGCTAATGACTTATTTTACAACGTGCACTGTGATCCCTTGTGATATGGGAGAGGTGAGCATTGAAATAACCCGCCCGGTTCCCATCGCTTACCAGGACCCACCTTGCTGGTGGCACTGCGGCTGCTGAGGGACACCGACTGGAGCCAGAGGACAGCAGGATGCCCCTGGCCACCATCCAGGTGCCAAGGATGGACAATGGACATTTCTGCTTTTTTCCAGCAGAGGGAGGGGAAGGCCAGTTCAAGCCCATGGCAATAGTATTAACGCTGGGAAGAACACCTAGAAATAGCACATGCAAATTCAGACCAGTTACCACCTTAAGACCAGTTACCACCTCAAAAGCCCTCGGAGAAGTGGGTCTCCCCTGACCATACCATCACCTCAAGGTTTGTCAGCCCGAGGTGACCTTGTTGGCCACCCACACTAGGCACATGGTGGTGAGCCACCAAGTCATCGGGGACCAAGGGATGTGCAAGAGGCCTACAGCAGTGTTTCTCAACCGACTTCATCACACAGAAAAATTGCTCTTGACAGTCAAGGCCGAGATTTGCAGTTGTGGTCTCCAGCCCAGCCACTGTACCCCACCACTCTCCTCTCCTCTCTAAAGGAGGATCCTCTGAAAAGGGGCAGCTGGTAGTGCCCAGAATCACATCACCTGCCCATCGCCCCACAGCTCTGCGGGGGGGGGGGGGGGGGCGCCCGCGGTCTCCTGA
>NW_009628949.1:43235-43834 GCF_000690535.1 Cariama cristata
GCAGCACGTGTCCTCAGAGTTGTCAATCCAATACCATAAAACTCAAGATAAATCAATTTTCCTCCTTCCCCCTGCTCTAATTCCACCAGGGGAGACGGTCGTTTTCCTGAAGCAATAATTTGCCTCGGTTAAAAAAAAAAAAACCACAGTGAAGCTCTAACTGCTCTTGGCACTTTAATGTGTATCAGCCATCGCCTGCCACCTCCTAATGTTCCCACCTCCAATCCAAGCCCAAAACTGTGGGATTTTTACACTACATTTAAAGCGAAGAACAAACATAAACCAGTCACCTCCCAGCATGGCTGCGATTTTCATTAGTCCAGGCGTGGAGAGGAAGGGGGTGTTGCTCTGCTCGGCCCTTACTGCCTTCACAATTTATGGATTTTTTTTTTTTTTCCCTCTTCCCAGCAGCTCAGAAGAAACTTAATCATCACCTCTGAGTGGGAAGAAACCCCCCATCGCATCCTTCAACTTGCAGGACCATGTGACGCTGCTCTGGCCTTTCCCATGAGACGTCTGAACCCAGCACATGGCCTGGCATTCACAGCCCATGTTAATACTCTAGCTGGGTATTATATTATATTATATTATATTTGTAG
>NW_009628950.1:0-7153 GCF_000690535.1 Cariama cristata
TTATTATTATTATTATTATTAAGACATTATCTCATTTAGTAGAGATTAGCTCTCTTGGAAGTCAATTCTCTTCAGTACCTCCAACTTACAGTCAATGAAAAACTTGTGCTGATTACTTCACAGAACTTAGTGCAACTTGGGGAAGTAATATGTATATGTATGTGTGTGTGTGTGACATGTACATCTATGTGTGCACATACGAGTTTGTATATTACATATGAAAGTAAATATAATACAGAACTATAAAGTTAGATGTTCACATAGAATGAGTACAAATTTTTTTACTGTTATGTTCAATATTACTTATACAAGTATAAATCACATGGAGTAAGCTATGTGAAATTCTACATTCATAATGTAATTACAGAAGACAATACTTGTTGTTATTGAAGAACAGTGTTTTACATTTTATCCCCTGTACGTGAATATTTACAAACAGTGAACTATGAAGTTGTTGTAAAATCAAGTAAAAGAAACATTAATATTTTTTTCTACAGACTTCAGCCATCTAAGTTTTTATCTGTTTAAACAAAAACTTTAAAATGCCACCCACATATAGCATTTCTATTGCCTGGAAATCAACATACCTGAAGAGATGGAATACTGAAAGAAAGAAGTTTCACTCTGCATCATCTGCTGAGAGGAAGTGGTCAGCGATTTGTAAAAGTGGGAGAAGAGCATTTAAAAGAGACTGGGATAGCTGACAGAATGCTACCCCCAGAGCCCTACAGAAGTGCACAATCAGGAGCTGAATATTATCCACAAGGTAGGCTTCTTCGATTTTATTGCTGATTTTTCTAGATGAAAATAATTTATTCATTTCATTTTCCTTTCTTACTTTACTACTGTAATGCCAAATTAGTTTCATGAAAACAAAATCTGACTAAAACCTAACTTCACATTTAGAAGCAATTGCTTTAAATCGTGTTTTGATTTACAGGTAACAAGGTTACAGGTATTACTACAGAGCAAACTGATGGGGAAAAACATATTTTTGAATTCATTATTTACTGGGCAATAGTTTACATTTAGTTAAATTTACTATAGCAAATAATACCAGTTTTCTAGATACTGTATGTGTTTATCCATATAGAAACAGTGGGAAAATAAGTACTTCAGAAAATCAGAGTAAGATTTTTAAAAAACACATACAACCGTTACATATTATATAAATAGTACAAAAAGGTTTTCTTGTATGAATTCTTTTTCTCTATATACATTGAATAAAGATATTTAACTTTCAAATGTTCCACTATAAAATCTGAACTCATTAGGTCTTACATAGCACATCAGCAAATACAGAGTAAAACTTAACAAGCAGGAGCAAATGATCCACTGTGCTTCAGTGACTTTACAAAACTGTAAAACCATCCTGATTCTATTAAGACTTCTGTCTTCCTCCTATTGTTCCAGAACTAGACAATGTATTGCCCCAGGAGCTGCTTCTTCTTCTTAACTGTCTGCCTTATTGCTACATCCCTTGGTAATCACCAAAGCAACAGTCATCAGTGCTTTGAGAGCGTTCCGTGGAGTGAGCTTTTAAAGGAGATAGAGAAACTGGTAAGTCAATGTGTAAAATACTATCACAATCTATAGACGTTGTTTTCAATCATTCTTCAGTTTAGGTGTAAGGAATTCTCAAATGCATAATAATTTCTTGATAACTATTTTTTTTACATTATTAAAAAATTATGAGCCAGATGTCCCTTCTCTACAAAGTCAAAAATCTTAAATCTAGATTTTTTAATTCAAACTCATTGTGTTGAATATATGACATTTGTGTGTCTTCCCAAGAGCTGCACATTCTCTACACAGAAGTCACATATTTTAGAGTACACAGTCATCTGGGAGTCTTGCTAATTGGAATCAACTGAAACCATAACACCATAATTTACTTTACCATCACATAATCCCACTCAAAGAAAAGGGCATCCACAGCCACAAAATTTTCAGTACAAATATTCTCTGGAGATGTTTTTGGAAATCAGCTATATGGAAAGCATGTTTCCTTTCCCAGTTTCGCTTCTTTTGTGGCCTGCCCTTTCCTCAATACTGTACAGATTCAGCTTCCTGGAACATTTGAGAAAAGGTGAAATGGGTAACAAGCAGTTATTTCTTCCATTTTAGATAGGCTTGGAAATATATAAGCAAATAAATCTTCTTCACATAACCTCATGAGATATATAGTGTCCTCTATTGATGTAGTTATTCATACACTTCATTGTTAAAGAGACCAACAGATAAGTGAACTCTTCTATGAATTATTTCCATAATAAACCTGGTTTTGCACATACATAAATTTCTACACTGATGTTTTCTTTAAGAACAAAAGAGGCTTTTCTTTGGAGTGTCAGGAAGTGAGCAACGAAGATTTGTGTTTCCCTGAGCAGATGCTAAAAGCAGTAAGTAGAAAAAGATACGTACTTGACTTTTATCTCATTGTAACAGCTCTACCTCACACAGCATATGCATCTTGTCATGACACTTTTACATTAGAATTATAACATATTAAATTAGAGGTTTAAATGATAAATCTGACTATTGACTTTGCAGTCCAAATTCTTTTCCCTGAGAGGTTACTTATGGAAATCGCCATTTTTTTGCTTTTCTTATTATTTAAGTTATGATACCACTTTTACAAGAAAAGAGTTAGACGCTTTTTTGTTAGTCCTGCTGTTTAAATTGGAAAATTAGTTGGATTCAGTCTGGTAGCCTGGAAGCTACCAGAACAGCATATCGACTTCAGTTTCAGTCAGAAGCAGACCCCATAAAAGTAGTGCAAGGTAATTTTATGTACCACTAGGCACATGCATGCACTTGATGTGCACAGTTCACTTTCAGTTCAGGTCTGCAATGCCATAAAATAAGAAAGTACTGGGTTGAGAGTGTGCTACTGCACCAAAGCAATTCATTCAGCCCACTTCCAGGTCACCTCTTCAATGGAGCTTCTAAAACACAACCAGGGAACAAAAGGGACAGACAGCACTATCAGCCTTTCTTGTATTTCCATCTTCTCTGAGACAGAGGGAGCTCCTCTTCATCAGATACGTACTGTGCTTGTGAGGAAAGAGTGGCACTCTTAGTCTGTTGTCTTGAGTTTGAATTCAAAAGATCTGCTTTTGACTCTTGGCCTCTTATTGACTATTCCTTGTATATTGTATATATCCGAGAATATCAATGCAGTCCACAAACGCAAGATATATTTACAGTACAAAATAGGGGTCCATCTTATGAAAGCGATAATTGCAACTGGAAATTGCACATACAATTCCTGATTTTAAAATAAATACCATCTTTGTATTGCATATTACTGTCTATAATTTTTGTACTAAAAATTTAGAAGAGCACAAGAAAGAGACAAAAATTGTTTAAGAACTTATGATAACCGGACTCAAGCAGTTGAAAATGTACCATTAACTGAAACTTAAACGCAAACTTCAGAAAGCAGATTTGTCTATACTTGTTTTTTGCCATCACAGGTTAAATATGATAATGCAGCCATTGTTTATATAGTGCATGAAATTGCTGAGTTTTTCAAGAGAGTAGACACTCCTTTTCAAAATAAGAACAGTTTTCTAAGAGGAATGTATGAAGCTCATGCTCAGCTCAAGACTTGTGTAAGTATAATTTTTTTTTACACTGCATGATATTCAAGTCAGATATTCTGGGTGAATAAAACTGATAATATGCATGCTGAAAATGTGATAGAAAACTTTAAAGGCTACATTTTCAAATAATGGCACCTAAAACATCTGTATGCAAGTAATGACAGGCATCTTTCAGCACTTTTACTAACCTGTACGATACAGGCAATTTTAAATTCATACATACACAGTTGTGGGCTTATTTTGAGATCTGATGACTAAAAATATGGCTGAGCCAGTATTTAACTTGCTTCTCCTTAAAGACTGTGCTAGTTCTACACAAAAGTACTTACTATTCTCACTAAATACAAATTTCACGTGCTTTTCTTCAACTGCTTATGACTTCTGTCAAGACAAGCTAACATAAAGAACTGCACACAAATTGTATGCAAAATGCTTCAGGAAAATATTTACATCTGTATTCAGCCTAGTTCAGCTGAATAAACTACTTAAACATAAGCGCAAATAGTTCATTCAGTTGGGGTCAGCTTAAGAACTATTTACAGAGGATGAAGCCTCAGATTTACTACAGCTTCCCTTGCAACTAATGCCTATGCCAGGCACCAGATTTGCTAACAAACCCGCAGGAGAACAAACCTAGGCATACAAACGTATACCCTAATATACCTTTCTGTGCTCCCATGGAGGCTATCACTGCACTTTTCTCCAGGAGACAGAGGTTTTCATGACCAGACATATGCCTGAGCAGCCACATATAAACACTGAGCTCAAAAACTACACTGCTGCTTCTGATCAGGGCAGACCCCAGGACAAGATGTGTACAACAAAGGATAATAATTAGTGCTTATTTAAGCACATTATTATTTTTTTAACAAATTAACATAATCACATAGGTACATCCATAACATCATATGTCAAATGACAACCAGTTACTCTGAAATCAGTTTTCTTCAGAAGGCGTACATAAACAAAACCAGTACTGTCATAGAACAAAAAAAATCCATACAGTCCTTACCTTGCTTTGAACATTGATATATTCCTTTCCTGATCTCTTTGTAGACATAGCAAGTGCGTGCTACACCAGCCTTTAACATTAACACATTCAGTAGGCTTGCACATGACAGAAGCATTACAATGCTCTCAGTCATGACTATGTCTACCAGAAGGTACTGTTTTACTGAGTCATGTTGAACTTCTATTTACTTGTCACTGTTCAAACTAACAGTTTCTTTTCTTTTCTATTAAAATAACAGCTGAAATCCAGACTTAACATTATCCATGAATCTATAGTGAAAGACTGCTTCAAAAAAATTGATAAATTTGTGGCCAAGGTAAGCAGACTGTTTCTTAACTTCCAGCTCACTTTAAGGAATTTTAAAGATACAGAAAAGCTTCTTATACAAGCAGTCCCACTGCTGATCAAAGCTGCACGAATCTGTGGGATTGTGCCACATTACCAAACACTAAGGATTTTCACTCACACAAAATCTTTTGGTCTACATCCATTTCAAGGTCAATGTATGAACACCAGCTTTTAAAAAACATTTAATTTTAATTCAGCACCCATAGCAGTCTGTGCCTTTTTAGGCACACTTTACATCATATGGGTCAGGATTAGCCATGCGTCTGACGATATATATTTCACCTGGAAAAGCAAGGACCATTTTATATACCAAAGAACATTTGAATACTACCTAGATTTCCTAAAATTATTCTTCATTTTTTCTTAAATTTCTTTTGAATAAATTGTTACATGCTTGCTCTTAATTCACATTTTGCTTGCCATAATATTGGATGCCATTTTTTACACAACAGCTAATAAACACTTCTTAATAATCTTTTCTTGGACTTGATGATCTTTGAGGTCTCTTCCAACCATAATGATTCTATGATTCTTCACAGTCAAATGGTCACTGCACTTGGCAAGAGATCCATGCACAATCAAGAGAGATACTTCAAAGAATTGAAAACTACTCTTTCAAGAGAAGAGCAACACATTAGCAAAGTTAATTTCCATCAAATACTTTGTGGATCTACTATCATGGCAAGATAAATGATCCTATTTTTCTAAAAATTAAAGGAAGTAGTATACACATTGTTTGTATTTAAACCTATAAATTGCTTAACTTATTTTTGTCAAGATTTTTTTCTAAACTACTATAATAACTTTAGCCTTAATAAAAAGGATGCAAAACAGCATGTAAATATGTCCATGTTCATTTGTTTTACAAGAAAAAAGGGGACATTTTTCACACAATAGATATCATAGATAAGGCCCTCCAAATCTTGTGTTCAGGCTAAAAAGTGAGCATACCAGTTACACTGCTTGATTTCACAGTACATTCATCAAGTTATGGGAATATGAACCTATGACAGCCTAATGCTTTTCCAACACACATCTCATACCACACATTTGCACTGCTGCACTTTTACCACTGCAGTTAACAAGGCTACCTAGCTGTTCATGTGTGAAAAGATATGCCTGTTTCCACAGTGCCATGCTGCCAAGTTTCCACAACCATTCATGAAGAATTTTGAGATTTCAGTTTGATCATCCAGATGAAATTATATATGTAAAAAACCAACAGCAAACCAACCAACCAAAACCCTCTGCATTCCATTATACAGAGAAGACCCTAAATAGCGGAACACCTTTAAAGGCTCCCATAGTATCTAATAGGCACTGGCAGCACAGCATACTGGCACATTCTTCCAAATAGCACACTGATTATTTGAAAGCCTGTAGAAGAAGATAACATCTATGAAACTGACAGTTTTGAAGAAGAGAAAGGAGGGGTACTGTGAATGAACAGTGTTTTGTAACAGCTGTTGCACACTGTCCAAATGTGCCCCAAGATGAGCCAATAGGGAAGACCGGCCTGGTTGAACAGAGAGCTCTGGCTGGAACTCAGGAAGAAGAAGAGAGTTTACCAGCTTTGGAAGAAGGGACAGGCAACCCAGGAAGAGTACAAAGACGTTGTCAAGGCATGCAGAGAGAAAATTAGAAAGGCAAAAGCCCAGATGGAACTCACTTTGGCCACAGTCATAACAGACAACAAAAAATGTTTTTATAAATACATTAACAACAAAAGGAGGACCAAAGAGAATCTGGATGAAGAGGGGAACATTGCCAGCAAGGATGAGGAAAAGGCAGAGGTACTTAATGCCGCCTTTGCCTCAGTCTTTAATAGCCAGACCAGTTATCCTCAGGGCAGCCAGTCCTCCGAGCTGGATGATAGGGGTGGGAAATGGAATAATCCCCCCATTATCCAGGAGGAAGCAGTCAGCGATCTCCTGCTTCACCTAGACACGAAGAAGTCTATGGGGCTGGATGGGATTCACTCGAGGATACTGAAGGAGCTGGCGAGTGTGCTTGACAAGCCACTCTGCATCACCTACCAGCAGTCCTGGCTAACTGGGGAGGTCCCAGATGACTGGAGGCTAGCCAATGTGATGTCCATCTACAAAAAGGGCCGGAAGGAGGATCTGGGGAACTACAGGCTGGTCAGCCTGACCACAGTACCGAGGAAGGTGATGGAGCAAATCAT
>NW_009628951.1:0-218 GCF_000690535.1 Cariama cristata
CAATCTTTAAAAATGTATGTGCCGCACTAAATCACCACCCTGGGCCAAGCCCCAGCCTTTTGCCATCCAGCTGTGTGTGCTAGGGAAGATGTCAGCAGTGTGCGGGAGAGCACACGCAGGGGAGTGTGTTTGTGTACACGGGTGTGTGCGTGTGCATGTGTGTGTACACTGCCGCCTCGGAGGGCAACCCAGGCCCCATACGACCGTGGCAGTGCCGG
>NW_009628951.1:422-50785 GCF_000690535.1 Cariama cristata
GGGCGCAGGGCTGCGGCTCCCCCTGCACCCGCAGCTGGGTGCTGGACACTGCTTTCTCCTGCTGCCCTGAGTGCACCGCAGGGAGGGAAGCCTGAGCTCAAGCATGGGCCTCTGCAGCGGTGCCTCTGGCCAGGACCCCAGCACTCAGCATCCCACCTCAGGAGGTGGTTTAACAGGGACCAAAAAAAAAACCAACAAAACCAAAACAAACCCAAACCAGAAAAAAACCCAAAACAAATCCCACAATTTTTGACAGTGCGTAAGTAACAAACACGGTCCGTGTCCCCTCCTGTGCCAACCTTGGGCACCAGCTGCTGATGCCGATGCCAGGACTGCAGCAGTGTGCCTCACTCGCACCTTTGGCACCAGGCATCGCTCGCTGCATGGGTCCCCCAGGTCTGATCCTGGCAAGGGGCCAGCTGAGCTGTATAATCCCTGGGCAGGATGTGGCCGTTGGGTAGGGTCAGGCACAGGAATGGGCTAAGCAGGGGTCTGCCTTTGCTGTGCCGATGTGCCAGGAGCCCCAGGGACCTGCCAGCAAAGGGACTCAGTCTGGCAGCAGGACCTGCTGCATGCCGAGTGCACAGGCCGTGCCAGGACGTCACAGGAGCTACTGCAGGGATTTGACAATAGCCCTCAGGGTGTGGGGCGTCTCCGGGACGGAGGGAGATGCGCTGTAGAAGGTGTGGGTGTGATTTCTGCGCTGCTCTCGGAGGTATGGCGGGACAGATGAACTTTTGATGTGGAGGATCCTGGTGTCCATCACTTCGCAGTCAATCTGCATCATCACCTCATAGTCCTGCCCGTTGATCACATTCTCTGCAAAAATAAGGGGAGGAAAAAAGTTAGTTATCCCTGCAAGCTAGTGACCCAACAGCACCAAAAGCAGAGCTTTCTGGACCTTTTTTTGTCTGGAGCAGGAGATGGAGGGAATGAACCTCCTTCCTTTTTTTTTGCTGCTCCACACATGGAGCTTCCACTCACAAAGCGCAGCCCAAGCCTGCTCATGACACCTCAAAGGGCCCAGGCCACATTTAGCATGTGCAGTCACACCTAGAAATTAATGTAAGTCTTCTTTTGCCCTCCCTCATCTGCACATAATTACTGATGGAGTTTGCATTGTATAGCAGTTATTACCAAATTGTTGTTCTTGAGCCACTAAAGTGTAGGGGTGATTGAAGATAGGGCTTATTTAAGCAAGTGGAATGTTTCACCTTCTTTTTATTGGTTTAAGAATACTGTAACCCTCTTGACACTGAGGATCTAGAGGAATTGTTTCACCAGATTATTAATAAAGTTAAAATGCAATCTCTCAAAAGAATTAACTGTGCCTCATTACCATCCTGACCCAGCTGTTGTACTTGCATGACGTGGTGGTGGCATTGGACAAGGCCATTACCCTGAGAGACCTCCGGACATGGTGAGACCCCGGTGAACACACGGGACCCTGGCGCAAGGGCATGCAGGGCTGGATCACCCTGGCACAGCCCCGCACCGGGCACGTCTGCTGCTGCAGAAGCTCCTGGGCTTACAGGCAGAGGCTGTGCACATGGTGAGCATCTGCTGCCTGGATTTAAAGGTGGGAGACTATTCCCTACATAGACAGTGTGTCCAGGAATGTGAGAGCCCGGATCGGATTTCCAGGCACGACCAATCCTTGCCTTTCAGAGTCAGAAGACTGCCATCGGCAGGGTTTTCTTTCTGCGCTAAGGAGGATGGAAGATCACCTAATGGAAAGCGTATGGATTGGAGGAATGCAATATACATTACTAATTTTTACTGTTTTCCTGGATTAACTCTGACTCTGGATGACAGCTGACAACCGTGGCCGGACCCTCTCGTACCCCACAGCACCTGTAGAAGCTATTAGATCAAGTATGTCTGGTATAGTAATGAAAACCAAGAGCAAACCCTTGCTAAGGGGGCTGAGAGCCTGCAAGGGAAATCAAAGCTCCCACCTGCAGAAATGAAATGGAAAAAGCTCCATACGTGCCACCGAGTGACCGAGGCCAGGAGCAGCTGTGCATGTCTCTGTGCCGCTGACCCAAACACCCTGACAAGCACCTCGTCCCTCCCGGCCGTGGTTCTGCTGACAAAGCCCTGCCATAGCTTCGGGTGCTGTCTCCAGCTGGGACCCTTTTAGAGGCCATCCCTCCAGGTCACCCTTTCTCTCACCCTTTGGATGTGCTCTTGGTTCCCAGCCGATAGGCTCAGGACCAGACGGCCGAGGGGGCGGGGGTGGTGGTGCTGCTCAGGACTCAGGGGCTGCATGGGGCAGCAGAGGGGCACGAGGGGAAGCTGTGGGGGACAAAGAGCCTGGAGACAGCAAATGGGAACAAATCAGTTCCCTGTGAAACAGCAAGCCGAAAACACAGCTCCTCAGCTCTCACATTGCAGACAACAGCTTGATGGGACCCCAGCTATGTGAGAAAATGTGCTCCAAAGCCACAAGTGGGTGAGGTGGGATGGGAAGGCGGCCAGGGCCAAGAAAACCTCTCGGTAAGGCAGTAAGACTTTCCCGTGTCTGCCCGCAGCAGTCCACCCTGCGGGCTATCATTAGGCTCCCTGGCAGCGCACAGCAGGGCACAGAACGGCAAGGCCAGCGAGCAGCCCAGGGAGGCAGGGAGCCGCGCCGGGCCGGTGGCAGCGGGGAGCAGGGTAACCACATCAGCCCATCTCGGTCAGCTGGGATCCCCCTTCTCCCAGTGCTGACACAGGCTCTCTCTGTGATTAAGTGGACCATCATTAAGTAAGCCACAGCTCTGCTACCCTGTGCAAGAGGTGCTGTGTCTTCTGAGGCCACCACAGCTGAGATAGCTGGGAGGAATCACGCTCACAAGAAGTCTCTGGCCAGCAGGCATGGAGCGCACCCACACACCCAACTCAGACAGCCACAAAGTGCCTGAATGCTGCCCTGTGTCTGTGAATTAGCCCAGGAGTGACACTCAGGTTTAAAGACGGGTATCTGATTCTTTCCCCTTTTGTGTTGAAGGCATTGTCGATGAACAACTGCTGCAGAGAGTCTCTGCAAAGGCTCTTGTCTCACAGGGATCAGGACAGTAGCGGGAATGGCTCAATTCCCACTACAGACATTTCTAGCAGCCTTTCTCATTACCATTAGCATCAAACTAACTTAGGAGAGGAGGTGGGATTTTCCACAAAGACAGCAGTTACTGCTTCGTGATGCCGCTGGGCGCCTGGACCAGCTGTGTGGAAAGGAGCAGTCCGAAAGCCATGCCAGCCCTGGGATGCTTGGCCACCATCGGACAGCCCTGCCCTGCCCGGCCCACCCCAGCCCAGAAAGTGGAGGGGCTGACGCTCTGCGTAAGCCCACAAGGTGCTCTCAGTAAAACAACAGGCAAACGTGACCTGAATGCAGTCGGCGCAATCCGATGTTTGGAAAGACTAGCTCACTGTCAAAGGGGCAGGCATTGCAAAAACGATTCCACATGGCTCTGTCCTGAGCTCCATGCCATTAAACTGTTTCATGATCTGGATGAGGAATAGAGATCATACTTGTAGGATTTCTGGAAGATGCTGAACTGGAGAGAGTTCAACCACCTTGGAGTATTGGATTAGACTGCAGTTTCGATAAAGGAGAGAAGCTGTCCAAAATCTTCAGGATGCATTTCAACCAAGGCCAGAGCAAAGGACAATGCTCAGGAGAACTGGAAAACATGAGTACAAAATGGGGCTGGGCAGAAGCAATACAGAAAAAGCTTGAGGACTGCAGAGAATTGCTGTGGATAAGCCAACAGCATGATAGGATAGAAATTATCAGCTCGATTTCAAGAGAAACAGATTTATCTTTGACCAAGTCTATAACGACAATGAAATACAAGCCCTGGATGAAGCTGCCTCGAGAGACCAGAGAATAACGGTGACTGGCAGTTTTTAAGGAAAGGCTGGATGACCGCCTGGCAGACAAGACCCGGGGTACCTGACCCTCGCTCCACACAGGCACAGGCACTGGCAGTCGCTCGTGGTCCCTCTGGCCCTGCCTTTCTGTGAGCTGCAGGTGTCTGTTCATGACTGCAGCCCCTTAGGGCAGACTGCAGCCGATCATTCAAGAGCCCAGGTCCACAAAGAAGCCAACATAGGTCAACTGAGCTGCGACGACTGTCCATCTGCTCTTTGCTCATGACAAAGACACAGCAGTGCAAATTGGGCAAAGCCCTTACAGTGAGATTTGAGCTGATGTTTGCCACAGGGTAGGGATGCACACCTCCAGTGCCCACAGCTCAGACGACAGTGAGAACTGTGCCATGTTTCCTTGATGGTCACTTTAAATCCAATGGCTACGAACCTCGACATGTTCAGTTGTGCTATTCCTAATTCCTTGTCAGCAAGTGGGCAATATCTGGAGCAGGGCTGTGGATTCTCCATGCGACCCCGTGCTCTGACCTCATCCACAGAACAGTTGTGCCTGGTGAGTCCCACATCAGATCTTTTAAAAATAGCCCAATCAGGCTTTCTTTCCTTCTCCTTCCATGGGGCTGTCCAGCAGTACCAACATCTGGGAGACACCAGTGGAGCACAAGGTGGGTTTTCCAGACAGGCCCCGACGAGCGCTGAGCTCACCAGTTGCACGTGGCTGATCTCTGGAGGGGTCAGTCTACGTAACCAGTCCTTCCTCTCAACGCTCAGGTCAGCCCGTACTGCCCTGCCTCAGCACGCACCCATCACACCTCACAGGGAGGGAAATGCAGGCAGGGGTGCCTCTGACGGCAGGACTGACAGCCCGAAGCTCCTGCCCGCTGCCGCTGCTCGCTTGCTGGCTGGAAGGTCATCACTGACAACGTGCATTACCCAGGGCTGCTTAATAGCCCAGAGCAACACTGACACCAAATTATTTCTAAAGTTTATTGTGTTGAATTACCTATGACTTGATGTTTTGCGGGATTACATAAGTGAAAACACAGGAATGGATCTCCTGTAGAGGTGTCTGGATTTATAAATAGATTTATTGCTCCTCTTTGAAGTTCAGAACATACAGCCTCTCACCCAGTAGAGCCTCAGGCTTAAGAGGCGACCCTTCCGAGGCCAAAAGGCTGTGCCGCAGTTAATTATTTGTTAACAGGTTTAAAAGCCATGCTTCAGATGATAGACTATTTCAAATTAACAGCAAAGGCAATTGTGCCAAGTATTGCTGTTCTCTGACTGCAACTTCTCAAGGAGGCTCGCTGGTTTGCATGGGCTGTACCAAACTCCCGGCATGAGCTTGGTCTAGGGAACTGAAATCTAAAATTCCCCAGTGCTGCTGTCTAGGGTTTATGGCAGCTCCTCTTAAAAACAAACACGTTGCAAGATCCAACTGATGAAAGCTGGTCTGCAGTCCAAACCAAAAACATTTAGCAAATAAGGCTGAGGGTAACAACTACTGTTAGAAATTACCGAAAATGATGGAAGATTGTCTTCATATTTGAAGCACTAGATTTTCAAAATTCGCTTATTAGGAAGACCATAAAACCAAAGTCCTCCTTCTCCTCTTAGTAGTACTGACACGTATCAATCAGTTGAATGTTCAAGTGCCCATCTTTGAGATCAGACATCTACTTCTGTAAGAGATGCTGTCTCAGAGAAAGGCGGAGGGCCTGAGAGGCAGGCAATGAATACCTTAGTGTCTGTTCTGCAATAAGTCAGAACAAATGGTGATGTCAATTGTCTCTCTAGACTTAAATTCTACAGACAACAGTGGGCTGTTTGGCCCTATGGACGTAGTCACAGGACGGAAACACGTTATATTCTGGTAATTTACCCTTTCCCACTTACATATACCTTCTGCAAAAAGCTTTGCTGTAGGAAAATGCTTGTCTTGAAAACTGCACAGTTTGCAGAGAGGCTGAAACAGAGCTCCCCTGAAAAGCCACCTGACCTTGCTGAAGGGTTTCAAGGCTGTAACCAAACACCATGGAAGAGCTTTGCAGCTTTCCAAAGGTGTGCTCACGTCTTAGGTATGTTGATACAGCCTTGTTGTACCAGATCAACTATGAATTTTACCTTACTCTGGGCAGTCCCACAGTGGACTACCCACAAAAGTGTTCTGTCATATCAATACTGTATAATTCAGGGTCTGGGCCACTGATTTGACATCCCCAATCCCCAGACTCTTTTCTAAGGCCCCAATTGCCTTTGCAGTAGATAATCCATGTACCTACTGGCTGGTTTCTTAGTAGATGACTTGTAAAAGTGGTCAGAACCTGCCTGGCTCTACTCCCACTGTGCTCACTGAATACATATTTAAGCTAGTGTCAGCCACATAGATTTGGACTACATGTCCTCACTTCTTCTGGTAAGATACAGGATGGGAAATCACTTGCCCCATCTTTACTTTAACTACCTGTCTTTGTCAGTAAGGCTAGAGGATCATCCCCTCCTTGTGGACAACAACATAGAGTGAATTTGCTATCCATGGAACTAGTTTAGTTGATGCCAAAGTAGGTGTCAGGGAATTATCTCTGCATAAGGTGATACAAAGCCAGCAACTCTTTTAAAAACATCTTTGCTGAACAGCTACTCACGCCCTTTATACACTCCACATCTCCTTCTAACAAGAAAGTTTGTTTTGCCACACCAGATCCCAAAGACAGTCTGTGTCGGTGTTCATCTACACTTGGAGCCCCTTCTGCGGTCCCATCTATCACACCAGCAGGAAGCAAGGCAGCTTTCAAAGAGCCACCAGATGTGTTCCAGTACCTGGTTGCTTTGTGCTAGCTGTGCCAAGCTGACGATGCTAAAGTTTGGTTTAAAGAATGATTTAGCACCAAATTACCCAAATAATTTATACTGCAACCTGCCCTGGCCCAAAACAGAGCTTATGTTTAGGGCAGCACTGAGTTCAGAAAGCGCAAGCTTCAGAAGAAGATGAGGGCACCAGCTGCACGCAGCTCTGGGGCTGGTCTGTTGAAGGGCTGCAGCTGTCCCCAGACAACAGTCAGGGGGTTTTCTCCACACTGTCACTTCTGTGATCTTCCATCTCATCTCTGGTGAGCAGCCCTGACTGTCCTACCCAGCACATCTGGACAATGTTTCCGTCTGAAGGGTTGGTATACACTACCAAATAAGTGTATAAACGAAGCAATGTTACTGTAACAGCTACACAGACTAAAAATACACTCATTGCAACAACGCAGCAGGGTTCCTAAAACATTTACAGATTTGCTTGTTAGGATTATTTGAGGCAAGGGAAAAAGTTATATTGTGACCCAAATAACTTCTCTTTTTAAAAGTGAATTCCCGCTTGGAACTATTTCCAAACAAACCACTTGCAATGGTCTCACCTCTGTGGACTCAGCTGTCCTCGGTCCCTGACACAGCTTAAGTGAGATCCTGGCCATTTCAGTTCTCCAGGTTTCTAGCACCTCTCAAACAGCGAGCCAGGCTGCTGGGTCAGAAACACCGGATCCACACAGTCAAAGTCATTTTAATGAGCCATGAGGTGACAGCAAGGAGACAGGGTCTCTCCCCATGTCTAAGCTGTTGGAGCATTGGTGCCAGGGGGTATCCAAGGGGGGAGATATATAAATATACAGGCACAAGGGGTAAGCGAGAAAACTGGAGCAAACAAGCTCTCTGTGGCCTCCTAAGTAAATAATGGAGCCACAGGAGATATCGGCACTGGCTGTGGATGAGGAACACAACATGCCCTTAGCTTACAACGCTATGGGATCTTTGGAAAAGGCCAGTGCCTGTGGGCAATGGGGCCAGTGGCAGATCTGCGCCACATGGTGCTTTGCAGTACTTGGTCCAGACTGGGAGGTCTTGGGGAGAGGGAAGGAAAGTTGGGTCTTCCCAGGGACCATTTCCCACCTGATCTCCCACCTCCTCTTCCAATCTTCTCTCATGCTGCACAGTCTCTTCGCTCTAAGCAAAGGAGCATAAGCTGCAGAGGAGAGCGCCCAGTGTGGATCTACTGTGACTGCCCTTGTAGTTTTGGAGAGGGAGCCAATGGCCATCCCAAGAAGAGAAGATCAGAATCAACAGTGTTGACCCTTCCAGGCACATCATTTAATGCTCCCTCAGGTAGAACACTTCTCAGAAATACCGAGCCATTTTTGAAAGCACTGGCTGTGCGTATGCGTGTTATTGGGAGGGTATCATTGTTCCGGGATGGCTATATTTGAAACCTAACCAGCTGGGGCGATGCTAATGACAAGGGAAAAAAAAAAGAAGAGAAAACACAGACAAGGGGCAAAGTAGTTCTGCTGCACAGGAAACTCTTGGGAGTGAAGGGAAGAGGCTGGAGAAAGAGCAAGTCTGTTAGGCAGAACCGTCACATGCCTGCTTGAGAGGCACAAACTATAAACAAACTCCCCACACAGCCTGCATACCCACTTATAAGACAAATAACTACACAGGAGCGTGGTCTAGAAGGGCATTCCAGTAGAGGCTTCTTTCAAGAACAAGGGCTGGAGGGTTTGTCCCAGCACAGCACATAGGGGACTGCTCCCTCTGAGTGCAGCAGGGAGGGACACGGCATGGGCATGGTCCCTTCGGTCCCCACCACGGGCCTAGCATCCTACAGATGCTGTTAGAGCCGGAAAACCTTTCTGGCCCTATGCTACCTTCGGTTTTAAATGCCAGCAAGGTCCTCCTTTTCCCGCTATGCTGGTAGACTGGCCGCTCTCCTTTTCTAGCCTTGGTACTGCCTAAGGAATTAGTACTGCTCGCTGTCCTGCACAGGCAGGAGAACAAAGTCCTGGCAGCAAAGTCCCATCCAACCTGTCCTTCTGCCTCTAACAGTGACCAGTAGCACAACCAAAAGTCAGGGCAAGTGTGTACTTTTGGTGATACATGAAATAGTAAATAACTGCTTCCTAGCTACCTTATCTACATCATTCTTCAGGTTCTGTTACAACCCTTCCCTCAGCCATCACTGTCAAATTCAGTAGTCGCTGTGGCAAGGAAGCTGTTACACTTAATGCTCATTCATGTTGCTTTTTTTCCTGCATCTTTCATTGTTTTATATATATCTATAAACATCTATAACCAAAAAATGTATAATATTGAAGATGAGGACTCAGCAGGGCTGTAAAGATGGTTCACGTTTTGTTTTCTACTCCCTCTCTAATAAATTATAGTGCTCTTCTTCCTCGGCTAACCCAACACTTCAGGGAAGGATGTGCAGTGGCTCCTCTGAGCAGAAACAGCTCCGTTAGAACTTGCCATTGTGCGTTTGGTCAGGAACATTTTTCCCACGCAAATTCCTTTGTATTTTTTCCACACCAAGTTCCACCTGATCACTCCCTCCCAAGATCTTCCCGCCTGTGCCTGGAGATGCAGGGGCATCTCCCCAGCACAGACCTGCGTGGGACTCTACTGGTAACATTCCCTTCATTGCAAAATGTGACCATCTGTTTCCACCTTTTATTTACACCTTTTAGAGAGATACTAATCCAGAAGTGAGCCTTCCCCCTTGCCTCACAAAAGCTTGCTTGCTTTTAGCAGTCGCTGAAGATCTACCTCTTTCCAAGTTCTCTGAACACTCAGGTATGTTATTGTGCCGAAGAGACCACCCTTATCCTCACACTCGCTATCCCTCTGAGGCCTCCAATGGAGCACTAAGGCAGCACTTTCCACTGCAGAAGCTGTGCTATTTCTTCCCAATCTATCATACGTACCAGGGCGTGCTCAACTCTCACAGATTCAGCCAGCTAGTGCAAAAGTGAGACTTGATTTTTTACGGTTCCTGAGGCCATGTTAAAAAACTTTGCCTTATTTGCCACTTGCTATTCTCCTGATATTTATATAGCCTCAATGGTTAACACCAGCACAAGAACTTTTTGCTCTTTCCTTCAACAGTGCTGACTTCAACTTTAAGTGCTCTTTTACACCTTGGTCCTCTACAGGCACTAGAGATTCCCTGGCAGGCTTCCTCTGAAAAATGTTTTCATTATTTTTTTATGCCTCAGGCATGCTGTTCCTCAATATCTTTTTCTGGCTTGACTTCTTATGGTTTGACATTTAGTCTGCCAGAAATTGTCCTCTTTTTTCTGTTCCCTCATTTGGCTACAATATCTATTGTTTCAAAGATATCTTCTTACTTCTATGAATCGACTTTAATGTGTTACTTAGGCCTGCTGGACTTTTTAGGGTCCTTTTAGACTTTTGCAGCGAGTTTTTAATCTTTACTCCATCTCCATAACATTTGCCAGCATTTTACCCTATTGGTTTTTCTTTTAGTATCTTTTCCTATTCTTATTTAACCCCTACCTTTGAACTGTAGGATGTACTTCACCAGTTCAATTTGTAGGCACTTACTGATGAAATTGATTTAACGATTTGATTTCATTTTTTTTTTCAAGAGGAAGCATCACTTTTGCATTGACATGGACCTTCTCTATCACCCAATATCATTTGTATCCTAGTGTTAAAGTGTCTCACTGATTTAAGAGTGAAAGCTGGTGAGAGTCTGTATTCACTTACAGTTGAAATGTCTTTATAGGTTGGATGGTATCCAAAGAGTGAGCTGAATTTTCCACCTGTCTCACTTGGATACATAAAATTACCTCATTTATTTAGATACTGTGATCAACTCTTGCTCGTAGAGGAGTATTTTTAACACCATCTCTGTGAAGCTTCTGTCTGTGTGGGGCAAGCGCTTCCCTCCACATGAGCTTCTCTAATTCAATGCATTTGCCAGCTAATTAAAAAAAATCATACACATATGCTGCAGAGTGTCTATCCGAATGTGGCATGCTAATAAAAGTGAGATGTCCGTTTCAAAGATTTCTGGCTCTCAGCTACAGCAACAGGAGATTTACAGCCTTAATGTGTAAGTCCTGCTCTGAAACAGAGGTGCCTTCTTTCTCGTAGTGAGGGGCAGCTTGGGCTGGCAACCATTTCTTCACCCACCTCCACCCAGAAGGCATTTGTGCTGTACAGGGATATGCCACGGTCTCTTCATCAGGGGTTACTACAGGATAAGACAGGGTGGAGGTCCATGATTTACAATGAAGGGGTGGATGACCAAAAATGCCTTTCAGATGCTCAGAGTGTATTTTTCAAATGCTTTCCTACAGCAACCCTGCTACAAAGGACCAAGCCCAGAGGACGCCCAGGAAGCAGAAGGTAATGTGGACTGTATGAAGAGGCCGAGGAACGCTGCGGAGTGGAGGACAGACCTGGGATATGAGAAGGTGGCAAAAGCCTCCTTGCCCTGCTGGCGGCAGTCTCCTTAGAGACTGCAATCCAAACACTGAAAAAGACCGTCTTGGACTGCTGTGTTTGTACTAATCTCTAGGTTTACTCCAGTGATGTTCTCAAGACAGAACTCATAAATGTGAACCTCCTCTACCAGCTCTGTTGCAGTTTTTTATGTTTTTACAGGGTGAGCTCATTACAGATAATTATGTTTCAGATCACTGCAGAAAGAAAGAGCCACTAGAGTTGGCCTGTGTATCACAAACAAAACTCTGTTTGCCACCTATCATTTAACACTAAGAGGAATTATGTAATCTTGAATTTACAACATTTGAAAATGTATTAAGGCAGATCAGCTTGGCTCCAGGCTAGAATTATGATGTGCTGCACAAACACAGTTCAATGTAGCCGAGATGGCGACGGTCATCTCACAGACAGGGATGAACATTTTCTCTTTGCTTTGCGGCACAGCTCTCAGCACAGTGTTCTCTGGGAAGCTTGGAGGGAGAGCATACCTACACGGCAGTATCAGCATCCAGCGTCAACAAGCATCTAGAAGATGGGGTCCCTGCAGCGAGACACATACCCGTTCAGTTCTAAACCGAATTTGGCTCCTTCTGCAACTCCATACTGGCATCTAATGTCATGGGTTTCTTTTTTCTTCTACTTTGTGGATTTTATAGAAGTGTGTCTTTTATATGGAAAAAACAATCTGGTGTAATAACTCAACACTGGCATTGGAAATACTAAGTATGAAGTCCAATTAGTTTATGACTCATTCTCTAGCCCCTTCATGAACAGCATGTTCCCAAGAAAATGCCATCTGTAACATTTATCCTGTCTATACAGGGCAGACCAGTCACACTGGGGCTTGGCCTGCTCTATCACACAAAACACGAGAGAGATTCTTTTTCATATTAACGAAGAGGCAAAAAGGCACAGAAGATCCTCTGAAATCATCTTCCTGTTCTTTTGAATACATAAAAATAGGTTACTCGTTTAGCAGTTTAGGTAAACAGCTTGTTATGAAAAGCCATTGGGGAATAAGCCTTTATGATTTCATTTCTTGATCGTTTCCCGTCTAACTAAATAAACATGAACTCAAGTGACACAGATTCCACTACTTTTGTACACAGATCCTTGAATGATTTCTTTCATACTTTTTTGAATAATTTAAGCTTTTCCTTCCTGTCAAAGACAACATATATTAACAGACAACAGTTGGGGAGAGCAGTCTCTCAAAGACAACAAAATCTGTTGAAGACTTGTATTTACAGTTGAACCTAGGAAATGCTCAATTCTGATGTTCAAAAGTTTGGGGGTGGGATTCTGTTTTGATAAACTGCGCTCTTACATCACTTTGAAAAGAGAACAGGACTGAGAATAGCAGCATCTTTATAATATGACTAAAATCTGTCATTAAAATTCCTTGATAAAAAATGTTCTGCCATGATTTCACTCCTGACTTCTACAGCACAGCTTCACATAAGCACAAGAGCTGATGTACACCTGTGACATTAGCAAATCATCCTAATTACAGCAGAACCACAGTAACTTGACATGCTTCTTGTCCATGACTGTACACAGCAGATAGTAAACTCTCCCCGTTTCTCAGTCCAGTCTGTTGCAGTAAGATCTAACCAAGAGCTAACCATGGCTTTGATTTTTTCCTTGGTCAGGCTTCACCAAACTACTTTTATTCCTCAACTGGCAGCTCAAGAAGCAGAAGGGTGGCATTTTCAAAGTGGACTGTAGACTTACAGCACGGAGACATTCTCCGATATATTTTCCTACATCTTGGTTTAGAGGTCTTGATGCTTTGAAGCATTCTCAGTGAGCTTCCTAAAAAACCTTAGCAGCCACCCTTCTTTCATCTCACAGATAGGCTGTAATCCTACTTACACAACTTCCAGACCGTTCTGCTCATACACCATAGCTTGTAAGGCTGTGCTGAGTTCTCAGCACTTTCTGCTAAATCCAGATATGAAAGCAGAAACAGTAAGGGAAGTATCTCTACAGATCATGCTTGTGTAGCCAAGAGATGTGTTCTCTGTACCTACAAGAGTGGCATGAGTTTCTCAGTCTGAGGCCATGGACAGCAGCTGTGAGAGGGAGCCACAGGGACTAAGACTTGGCCTCTAAGCACGATGAGAAGAATGAACCAACAACAGCTAGAGATAGCTGGGGCCGTTAGCTTCCTGGAAATCAACCTGAAGCTATTCAAAGTGAGAGAGAAGGCTACTCAAAATGTTAAGCAGCAACCTTCAGGGAAGTCAGCTGCCCTTACGTGGTATGTATTGTTTTAGATCTTCCTCATTCAACGACTGACGGGGGATTCTGCATCTTGCTCTGAAAGACAGAAATGGCATCTTCTGTTTGCTTGACCCTGAAAGGCAGAGGAAGTTGGAGACTTTATTTATTCAGCCCCAAGACATGGGAACTTACAGAACATTGTCACTTCCCAAAGAGCTTTTGTTTTTATTTTCCTTCTCAGCCTGTGTGGGTTCTGTTTGCCTTATGGATTTTTCATAGAGAGTTTGCTACCAGCCTTGGACATCTGTGAGTGGCTTGCACATGGCTGTCAGTTGAAAGAAAGTTCTTTGAAGCCGCATGCAAATAATCATGCTGCTTGATGTCGCTGCAGAAATCGCTCCAGTTTTGATCAAAAAGCTTTACCACTAGATCTCTTATTGACTTTTTAAATTAGAACATGTATTATTTCAGAGCACTTTTGAAGTCTGTTACATTAGCATGGTGAGGGAGGCTAGGAAGGAAGGCTGAGAGAAGTGATCACGATCAGAAGCTGGCCAACACAACAGAGCACATGGACTTTGCAAAACTCACCATAAACTTCACAGTAAATTTCTGCCTTTAGGAGACTATTTTGCTGTTGTGTTTCATGACAAAAAGCAACTCTTTAGAGAACAGGGCTCCTTAAGAACTCAGGAACATACAGGTTACAGAGGGTCAGGCACACAAACAGTTACCTCAAAGGCAGACTGAAGACATGTCCCATTGTGTGGCATTAGACTAAGGACCTATCCAGAACATTTGTGAAAAGATTCAAAACTCTCTCTGTCATGGCTGCCAATTCCCAGAAAATGAGCCTTCAATCTCACCAGGGGCTTTCGCATCAGGTCTCTCACTTTTGTTTGGCTGAGAGTGCAGTGACCAACCCTCAATTTAGAGAGGGCAAATGACGGAAGGACTGTCACATAAAAGGAACCGTTTTGCACAGGGATCCTAAGAAGAAAAAAGGCCTTTTTGGTCTTTGTGCTGCTGCTAAGGCCACCAGTACTCACGGTGAGTACACACCTGCACAGACGTTTACAGCTCCTCCAACCAAGAGGAAGTGCAAGCTGTGAGATTACCTAACCTAATCCTAGGGAGAAATGCATTAATGAAAGTGGCTTTTTGGGCTAAACGTTAAATGCTATCTCCGACACTGAATGACTGCACATATGTTCTCACTTGTGTGTGCTGCAAGGAGAGGACTACTGGTGGTGTGTGCTGCGCTGCAAAGCTGCAGGCGTCCTGCAGAGACAAAAGGCTTGTGCTTGGGGTAGGAAGAGTAGCTTAGCTATGCTGTACTCTATAGATTATTTTGATCCAAAGATCGATGTTATAACCCACTGCATTTTTTACAGCAGTTAAGTAAATAGAAGGCTAATGGCAGATGTTTTCATTTAAACTTCAAGAAAGGCACTGCCTATATGTCAATTTGGAATTGGTGTAATGAGCCAACAAGACTCTGAATTACAATAAAAGCAAATTTAGGAATGAAATCTACTGGAGACTTAACTGGTCTCAAGTGCATAGTTAGATTTCTAGAATAATAGCTGCAATCCAGCATAACAAACATGAATTGCTTAAAAACAAAAGCCAGAGTTTAACTGTAAATTGCAGTTGGCTTTCATTCCCATGAGAAACTGCAAGATATTTCTTCTTGGAGTAACTTCTCCATAAAGGCACACCAATGGTGCCCCCAAAACCACGCACAGCGGGACTAGAACTACCCAGTTGTGCCTTTTTCCGCTCCAGGCTTACCAACCTAAGGTCCTTAGGTACCATCAGGCAGATTTTCTGTGAGTATCACTTGTGTCTACAAATGCTGGGGCTTTGTTGTTGGGCAGAGGCAGGTCAAAACACGGGCATGGCTGGCTGCAGGGGCCATGGGGAGAGCTGTACTGAGGGACAGCCAGCAGGGAAATAGGAGAAGGGGAAAGGGCTGAGAGAGCATCTGGGGAGGCAGAAATGGAGGAGCTGACAGCAAGTACCAGCTGTGAACTGGGGGTGGTGGTGGGAGGGGGACCAGCAAGCTTAGAAAGGGACCTGGAACAGGGTGGGGAAGAAGGAAAAGAGGGTAAGAGGGGGAGGATTAACATGTACCAATGTGTGACAAATTACTATACTTAAAAAAAAAAATTAACACTTAAACATACCTAACATATGTTAACATATTAAAATATTTAAACATATTTCTGTCTACCTGGACAGAAGCCCTCAGTGGGGATTTTGCTGGCTTACCCTCATGCTCGCAGAGGAGCATGGGCCATTCAGGCTGACCAGGAGAAGGAGCACATAGGAGAAAGTTACAAGGTAATGGCTGTTTTTACTCTTATCCAACATACAACAACTGAATAGTTTTCATCGAGTTTTCATCTTGAAAATTAATAACGTACTGTTATTGCTTTGTCCAATATGTTCTCTTAAACTTCCATCTTACTGAATGCACACGTGCGCACCCATCTACTATAAAATTTTCTGTTGAGATTTGCCATTAGCTGCAAAGCACTAGGACTGCCACTGGCCAGACTTACCCCAACTCTTCCCTCCAAGAAAAACTCTTCAAACTGCAAACATGATTCTGCTTTGTACACTGGTGAAAACTGCCAGACCAATCACGCAGAACCATGTCATTAACCTCCATACTGAGACATACAGGACAGCAACTGACAACTCATTTTACTTCCTAATCTTTGTCCGTACCTGTTCTCTGTCCCTACAGCCGGTGGTGGGAACGGCTCAAGTCAGCAAAAGCCAGTCTCTAGCAAAGCTCAGAACGCACTCAAGTAATCAAACTGCGATCAGAAAAGGATGACAGTCCTGCTGGGAAAAGACTGTCCAAGCAGGTCAAAGGGTTCTCAGCTGAACTCAAAGCTGTTTCACATTTGGAAACAGTGTCATGGGTAAACTTTAGTACACAGACAATAAAGATCCTGTAGAAGAAAGTAAGTGATGAAGTTCTGAAAATGTTTCAAAGCAAAGGCCAGTTCACTTGGATTTCCTTCATCTCCTCTGCCAGGGCTGTGGCACCAAAAAGGAAGGGCAAGTAAGCGGCAGTGGAAAAGGTTTCCTTCTTCCACAGAAATCTGGCTGAGGCACGAGAAAAGGCAGGAGGGGACAAGTTCTTTCACTGAAAGTTTTGCCAATTCCTCCCAGGGAGACCCGTCCTCTTCTAGCAGCCAACTCTCTGCAGGTGGACAAAGAATTAAGGTGGGCTTAAAAGAACAGCAGACAGCTGGGAGGAAAGCTTTGTTGTCAGCTAGCTTCCAGATGCTTGTTCAGGACATGCTCAGTCCCCACGGAGGCAGAATAGGGTGGAGAAGCAATGTTCTCAAAGGAGAGAAATGGGTTCTTCTCCAGGCAGAATTTTTTAGGGAATCATCTCCTCCAGGTCATCTACTAATAATCAAATTAAAAATCAAGCCAAGTCACCTACTGGCTCTTGTGTATCTTGTAATTTTTTTTCCTAATACCTGGCTGAGTGTCACAGAGGAAGCAGTGTTTGATGCCATTGTTTACTTAATGCTATCCCTGTGTCTCATCTGTTTCAACATCTCTGCCCAAATCCCTGGATGTTTTTTTATTTCCTGGATTATGCTGATGTTCTGTAGAAAAATCCCAAAGAACTCAACTAACTATAATTTCACAATGTTTCGTTATTAATGAAGGATAAGATGTCACTGGATTCTGATGTGTATTTTCCAAATTATATTTACTCCAACAATTGAACAGTTATTTCAAGCAAAACAAGACTCAGCAACATGTTAAGAAGAAGTACTTTGTATACTTGTTCCTCAAGTGATAAAGTGCTCATTTGCACATGATAATTCAGCTCAGCCAGGAAAGGATTTTTGTAATGGACATGAAAAGGGAGTTTCAGGCAGATAAATGCTAAAAATAATTCTGATATATCTAATAAAAATTCAGCTAAGATAGCTGGTTATAGATTATCACACTCAACCTACTGTACTGCACGGGAAAATGTAATTATCAAAACATTTAAAGCCTGAACTGACTTTTTTTTTTTTCTTAGTTTATGGAAATTTGCATCATCAGATAATGTTTTTGGCATGCTTGAATTTAACAAAAACATTTGGGTTTATGATTCATTCGTACTGTAAAACACGTAAGTTTTAAAAAAGCATTAAGTGCACAGATATTCAGAAAGTAAAGTTTATACTGTTACAGGGTTCATGATGAGTTTGATGACTGTGACAGTGACCCTGTGCCCCAAACATGTCCTAACTTGGCAATTCCTCCCCATATGAATTAATGATATATTTATACAGTTCATGTCCTGTCTCTCATATGGGACTAAAATGCAGGTCAAGAACATTTCTGTTTGTTAATAAGCCTGTGCCCCTAGTGCGAAGCTGTTTTCTCTGCTGTCCTGCAGCACTGTAACATGATTATTATTAATCCTGACCATGCACTGCTGAGAGGTCCCACTCACACTGAGTGTTGTATAACAGAGTGGTAAACAGCTGAGGAAGCCGATGGAAGGCAGACAGCATCCTAACAAACCAGTAAGGCCAAGGAATTTGCCCTGCTAAGCAGGCGTAGGAGGAACCCAAATGAGAGAATGAGGACAGTCTCCACACTCGATGGGATCTTTGTAGCCACCAAGTTAGAGAAGCTGGACCACATTCAAGTAACCCTTAACCAGCTGTGTATAAATCACCGGGACTGGATAGCACCACCCCTCTCCTTGAAGGAGCTAGAATGAGATACCACAGAACTGCTGG
Source organism: Cariama cristata (assembly GCF_000690535.1). Classification (NCBI taxonomy): domain Eukaryota; kingdom Metazoa; phylum Chordata; class Aves; order Cariamiformes; family Cariamidae; genus Cariama; species Cariama cristata. Next base: position 18,596 of record NW_009628951.1, read on the forward strand.
CCAAGTCACGCAGCCTCTCATTACAGTCTCGGCAACCAGGCACTGGTGATTTGCCAGCACCCTAGCTCCAGTGAGGACTCTGGTAACTAAGGCCCAGTAATGACCAGCCTGACTTGTTTTTCAAAGCTAAAATGACAGACATTTGGTCTAAGTTTGGTTTCCATGTACAAGTCAGGCACATCTCTTTGTATTATTCTCCTATCGTTCTCTTTCTTGTTTTGGACTTACCATTGATGTTTACAGCTGGCAACACTATAGACATCTTTGGTCTTCTGGTCTTGTTATGTGTAGTGGCTGGCAATAACAGGTGGTCCTGAAAAACAGGGGAAAAGATGTGTTAAATCTACCCTGGAAGTACAGAGCTGGGTAAATTCCTTTCCATTCTGTCTTACAGGCATTCCACATAAAACTATTTATGACAGCTTAGCAAATTCAAATTGTTGAAGGAGTCTTCCAAAAGTCACATCAATTGCTCATGCTGTGCAACCGAGAAGAAATCCCTATCGCGTGCAGCAGAATATGAAAAAGCCTTGATCATATGGAAAGAGATGGAAACTACTATTGAGCCCTCATTCAACAGAGTACTTACGTATATGATTAAAGTAATTTCACTTGACTTCCAATGATATTTAAACATGTGGTTAAAGGCTTTGCTGAACTGGAGCCTTTACTTGCAGTACTCTTTGCTTTATACATAAATGTCATCTTGCTCTATCTATGACAACCTCTACACCACATGCCTCGTGCAGTAGGACTGTACCAGTCTGGGTTGTGATGCGGTACGAAATATGAGCTCTGCTGACAAAACCTACCAGGTTTTGATGGCAAAACTGTCCTTTAGTAGCTTATCTCAACTGTGAGGTGGCTGGGTGCTGCTGTAAGACAGCAGTGTTCAAACTAACTACCCTGGGTTTTAGCAGTGGAAGCTCCATCTGCAGGAGATGCCCTAGATATGGACCTGACCTGCAGCCTTTTTTTCCTTTTTTTTTTGCTGTTGCTGAATTCAAATTGCTCAACTTGCAGCCTGGGAAAATATGGTTCTTCCCTTCTCAACGGAAATAACAGAACATAAAGTGCCAGTCCAGGCATCTCCCGTATTATTGTGCTATGCTGATCTAGACGGACCAAAGAAAGACAACTATGGACGAGTGAAGCTTCCCATGCCTTTCAAAGCTTAGCTTCCCTGATGGAAGGTTGCCTCACTGCACCATCTCCGTATGCAGTGAGCACTGTGAGGGAAGCATATCTGCAGTCTCTTAGTAATTAGGAACAAAAGACTGTGTTTATATAATTGACAAATTGACTTAAAATTTCTAACTCAGGCTCTAAGTGAAACAAAAACCAGTCAATCACTAAGTATCTTTTCCAGGTCCCAAAGAATTAAGGGAAAGGTTTATTTTCCCAGGCCCTGTGTTTGCCTCTCTCCCAATCCCAGCAATGCCAAATTCACTCCCAGTGTCTCTGAGAAGAACAAGAGCTGGTGGGTGCCACCATGTCAAACGTGTGGAGACCAACTCATCAAGAGGTTTTTGCAGTTGTCCTAAAGCCAAGTCCAAACATTTGCCCTTCACTTTTCAAGAGCCAGCATCTATCTCACATGATTAAAAAGTGGAAGCAAATCTGATGCTCTCATCTCATTTCATGCTTTCTCATTTGTAAAACTCCCACTATATTTTTACAAACCCAGCACTCAGAAACTTTACATGCAGCTTTTCTGCTCCCTGCTTAAGGGCAAGGATAGGCACACAAACATCTCATGCTTTTGACCACGGTTATCTTTTTGGCAGACTGAATTAAATTTCCTTCAGGACACAGTTGTTAACTTCTTAATGTCAGGGTAACTGTGTTTTCCCCATTTCAATATCTAAACGCTACATTGTTATGTTCAAGATTCAGGGGACTGAATTACGCACAAAGTTAGGTGTTAAATATATCAAGATATTCTGTAGATACATTGCAGAAATATCACTCTTCTTTTTTCTGACCAAAAAATCCCCCCAAAAACCAAATGACTGACCATGAGAAGAAAACATTACTTCAAGAAATGACTGTAATTAAAAACATCTTGGTACCAAAATTATAAAACCACTCTGGTATAATTCTCAGACTACATATGTAATTCCCATTTCGTTTTTGAACCACTGAGATTAAGACAACACTCAGTAAGACAATGAACTGTGCAGAAAAACTGTTTTTGAAATTCAGTGTTCCCAAGGGAACAGGCCAAAGATAAGACATCCATTAAAACTACATTTTGTAACAAGGCCCTTGTCATGATTTGACTATTTTTAACATCACTTAAAAAATGCTTATCCTGGTTTTTCTCTTTTTCAATGCTTCTGACAGTCCACAACATCATTACCTAGCAAAACACAAGTACTGCATAGATGATCACCTATGAATTATTACAAGTAACTACTATTTTTTGCTAACTTATCTGAAGATTGGCACATTAATTGATGCCAGCTTAGTTTTGCTTATAATGGCACGTTTATTTACCGTATGTATAAATTGTATTAACAACTATCACAAAGACTTTACAATTGGAGTGCCTCTATGGAAATAAACAGCAGTGTCATAACAGAAATGCCCAATTTCTGGATAGCAACAAAAGAATGAAAATTCCTCAGGTACCTCCTGTATCATCACGTTTCTTGGCTGCACCACGGGAGGTTCAGGTTGGACATTCAGAAACAGTTTTTCAGCCAGAGTGTGGTACAATCCTGGAACAGGTCAGCAGAGAGCTAGGGGATCTTGGAGGTTTCCAAGACCCAGCTATACAAAGCCATGGCTGCCCTTATCTACTGTTGGCAACAGTTCTGCTTCAAGGAGAAAGTTGGGCTAGCTACCACCAGAGGTTTTCTGATGATCCTATGATTCTCTTTTTGCAGTTCACAGGACAGACACTGGCAGTACCAACTTCTCTTAAGAGTCCTACGGTTAAGTACAAAGGCAGTGCAAACACCTCAGACATGGCCTTTACAAGCTCTGCATCTCCTCCATCATGGTTAAATTCAACGACTTAGCTCAGACTGACTCTGCAGTTAACAAATTGTACTTCCATGACTACAACGCAGCCAAACTATGTGCTAATACTGGTGGGCATGTATAGGTTCCATCAAACTGATTTGCTGGAAAACAATACTTTACTCTAAACCTCGCATTGAAAATGAGATACAAAATTCACTTTTCTTAGTTCTGCCTCATGTAGAAGCATTTTTTTTTAAAATATCAAGAGAGATTTAATCTCAACCGATTTTAGACTTCAGTGAATGATGTTTCAAGAGCTGCAAAGAAGCAGCTCTTCTTCCTCATAATTTTGGCTTAAAACTAAAGCACCAAGTAATTTTCTGTTAGATCTGCTAGATCAGTCAATTGAAGAGGGCAACTCCAGCAGGTATTTAGCTCTACACTAAGATAGCATTGGAGATGACAGGAGCTCCAGAGAAGTCTGCTGCTCTCCAGTGACCCTCACGAGAATGAGGTCTAGCTCAGACTGGTCAACCAATGTCCAAACACCTGAATCTGTATCAAATGAATCCCACCCAGACAGTCTTCTTTCCCTGCCTCAGGGAAACAAAAGGAGCATTGTTTTCTAGACCACAATTACAGACATTCAAAACCAAAGGAATATAAGAAGTAGGACAGATACATAAAATGCCAATATTATAATCCAGTCTAACCTAGTGAAGTGAACTTTACACAAATCAGGGCAGGCCCAACACATCCTGCTCCGCCACACAAAATCCTGTTAGAGACAGAAGATAAGATAAGATAAGATAAAAACTCTGGTATCTATTATCCATGCACTGTTACTAGCAATCCCTCCACATGCAACTTGAACAGATCAACTCACTGGATCTGAAACAAGGAGCCTAGGGAACCATTTTCAATGAAGCTGCTCTGCTACTCAAAACATTAAAATTAACTTCCCATTAGTTTCCAGACTCCGAAATGTCTCCTAAAACTACACAGCAAAGTGGTACGGTCATGTATCAATTCACTTGCTACTCCTCTGTGTTACTAGAGCATTTTGAACAGTGTGGGAGGGAAGACCCAGAGCCTTCTGCTCCCACAGCAGATAGTGAGACAATGAAGTCATTTCCACTCGCATTTGTGTATCCAAATGTTCTTTGGAGTTGCTGCACAACTCCTCAGTGTTTCAACACCAACTTTGGAGAAGACAGACATACAAAAAGCCAGTCAGTTTTAAGTCCAAACTGCTACCAGGAGCTAATGTGCAAGATGCACAGATTGTCTGGAAGTTGGATACTGCCCATCTCTACTACAGATTTTTTTAAAATCTGGAACTAGGGAAATTTATCCATCTCCCTAGTAATCGTTTCTTTTATATGCAGGAGTGTCTCTCTGACAATTAGTCCTAACTTGCAAAGTTTCATAACTACCCTCATTCTCCATTGAAGGCAAAGGTAGCAGCAGGTATGCTGCAGAGTATCATAAATATTTTGCCTACGGTTTAGCTACCCACAACATTCTTGAGCCCAAATCTTCAAATAGTCCACAATTTTTATTTGAAAGCAATACCTAATTATTTATATACAACATAAATGAGTGTATGGATTAGTGATTAGGAAGAAAATAGACATTTAGAAACATTGTTTGAATGCATTTCTAAAACGTAAAATATTTTCTCCTGTCCTGTCCTGCAGTATGCTGAATTGCACCCCAGAGGGGTGTGTAATGCTATTACTCATCCCTAATTTTAAACACTAGACAAAGAAATCTAAAATTAAAATGCTGCTTGTGATATTAACACATGATCTAAAACTGAAAATGAATAAAAGCAAATCTTGCAAGTCAGCATCTGGCCCACAAGCATGAACGTGAACTACAGGCAGAATAAATCACAACTATTACCCAACAACAGCTGGTCTTGGCTTGGGCCAAGATTTGCACTTAGATGAGATGACAATTTAAATAGACGATGCAGACCTGAGACTGCTGGCAGAATGACTGGAAAAATATCAGCCTGGAAAGACAGTATTTCAAACGAGACCCCAGATTCAGCATTCTCATTTTGCTTTTGATCATCTCTGCAGTTCAGTGATATTGAAGCCAGATGAGATGGACAGATAGATAAAAATATAGATACTAAAAATCCAGCCACAAATGCATTACCTTAATTTAATAAACTAGGATACAGAAACATATTTTTTCCGGGGGATAAAGTCTGAAGCTATTACTTGTTAAACTTCTGATTATTAACCAATTTATTAAGTCCTTGCCCCCACAAAACATTCAGGACGCTATACTATTAGAATATAATTAACCAGAGCTGTAAACACTTAGAAATTAGGCACTCCTATAGAATAAATTTCCTTACTGATTCTTTTTACTCTGCTGGCTAATTCAGTGCCTGTTGATCTGCTTCTGGACTCAACACATGGAACGGCAATAAAGATTTTAAGGCTTCTTACATAAGATCAGTGCTGTCAGGGCTCTAACAGGGATTAAGCTTTGGAGCTTCATGTATCTCTAACCCCCCCAGTCAACTGGCAATGGAAATCCTGTTCCACCACACTAGAATATTCCAAAACTGGCTGTTGCTGCAGCTTCAGCCTCTCTCATGACATGTGGTTTGGTTCTCAAAGTCCCCACTACCTAGATGCATGAAAACTCACAGGCATCTTAGCTTTCATTTTAAAAAAGAAAAAAAAAATTGTTTCTAACTTTCATAGTTAAAGGACATAAAGGAAACATCATCACTGCATACCAGGAAGCTTCATTAAACAGACAGAAAACACGCTAGTCAAGGGGCTTTTTGATTTTTTTTTTTAAATTATCATAATTTTATAAGCCAAAGTCTTGGCTTTTAAATCATTAGAACTGGCAATATTGTTTGTCTTGGCTTTTGCAATGCATGTCCCACCAGCAGCACTGCACCCAGCAACAGACAGGTCCCTGGGGAGCCGTATGCCACCTCGCTTCAGGCAATCTGCAGAGCTCCTCCTCCGTTTCTGTGAGTTTCAAAGAAACACGAAGGAATTAATCCCTGCAGCATGCCTGTGATGGAGGAAAACATTACCAGTGCTATGGGGAACATTTAGAGATGTGTGTGCATTTGAGACACCCGAAGGACACGGGACACAAAGGATTTCCAAACCTGCCAAGGCTCTGCACTCTCAGCATGAGCTGTCTTTCCTCCTATCCCTCAGGTTACTTATCTGTCAAATCAGTTCCCCTAAATTTTTCTTACCTTCTAAGCTGCTGTGCTTAGCTACAGGTAAGTATTTTTCAAAAGTCTTTTCTAGTGTCTTGAGCCAAAGCATTACCTACTAGAAAATAATTAATGTAACTTGATTTAGATGTGCTTTGTTGCAGTGTATTTAGCACATCTGCCCATGTAAATGGTGTTCATCACGATATTGAAGGGCAAGCCATGCCTCCGACCCTTCCCAGGGGTTTGGAGCATGTACCCTGCAAAGTAGAGGTGATCTGTGTGGGAGCCATGACTCCACTCCTGCAAGGTAGGCTCTATCTCACCTCTCACAAAGCCTTCATCAAGATGTCCGAATGAGCCCCACTCTTCATTAAGAGATCCATCTCTGATGAACTAAGGATAATCTTTTTGAAAACAAGTGACATTTGTTACTTTACAGGAATAAAAGCCCCAAGGAGACTGGATTAAAATACCAAAGGAAAACCTTAATGTGCTGTTCTCGTAATATGCCTTGATGAGATTTGATCTTTACCATTGCCTTGGAGACCAGTTACATGCTAGAATATTGCAACAAAGACAGTTGCCAGAGCAGAGGGGGCAAACAGAGCCAGGCGCCGCGGCATGCCAAAGGGTACTCTGTCCAGGCAGCTTCAGAAGACTCCTTACAGTAAACAAACACTGCAGCTGGGCTTTTTCTCATCTCTGTTTATGACTAAGAGGTCTCCCAGGGAATTGTGCCTCAATCTCTTCCAGCCTGAATCTTCACGCTGTGATTCTAGGACCACATTACAACCACTGCCAATACAGACGGAGGAGCTTCCCACATACCACCGAAGTGCTGGCAGCTTCCCAAAGCTGCCAGGGGTACCATTTTTCTTTAATGGCACTACTTTCAGTAGTGCTCAACACATCCTGACAGCTGAAAAGCTTATCTATTAACTACCTGACCATATCTAGTCATCTCAAGATGAAGCAGATAGAAAGTAAGTGGGTCTTTTGACCATAAAAAGTTGTGCATCCAATCCACATATTGTCTTTCAACCTATTTTTTCTGAACATCTTCAGGGAGTTCAGGTCAATGGGATGACACTGGACTTTCTTTAGAAGTATGCTTTTGGCCATACAAAGAGTGTGAAACAAAAAACATGCTTTCACAGGTCCAAAAAGCTACATGCAACTTCAGAGACTGCACTGTACAGGTCTTCTGAGGAGCTGGACTTTTTAAAACCCTGGACTGACAGAGCCAATGAGCCAGTTTTTCTTTCATAAACCACAGATTTCACACTTTTTGAAAATTTCAAAACAATTGCTTCAGGCTGTCCGGCTGCTGCCAGAGATGTGATGTTTCTGTCCTGATCTCCTACACAGGCCACCAAACCTGCACTGAGCAGCATCGCAGCCTTTGGCATGCAACTCCTCACCGGGAAACACGGTACCTGTGAAGCTGGAACTTCATTCTCAGGACAGCCAGGGCTGAACTTGAGCAGCCTCTGGACACAAAAGGAGGCTGTTCTCCAGGGCAGAGAACTTACTGCAATGCACTCACGGCCTAGGGGCTGATTCTCATTTACCCCAGCAGTTCCTGACACTGCAAAGCATGCAGCACAGATCATGGTGTAAATGAGAATCAGGTCTTGGCATATCTGTTTCTGGCTTCCTCTGTCAGTTCGAAGAGGACGTGTATGAAAGTTTACAAATTTGTAGAGGAAATGGCTGTGTAATTCCACTATTGATTTGGTTGGGTGATGACAACCGTATGGTGTCCTGAGGATACACCACACTGGATACAGCCCTGGTCCATCTGAAAATGCCAGAAGTTCCTGCAACATTGCTTTTGCTATTAGTGGACATTAAACAGGGCAGTACTGTAGAGGGGACAGTGCCTCTGAAACTACCACTATCCTACCATTTCAGTCTGACCCTTGTATCTGAAAAGCATGGGAATGGTTTTAAGAGCAGAAAAAAAGAGAGGAAACCAGTTAAAACCTCTACACAAACTGTGACTCATAGCCACAATACTTGCTCATTATACCATGATGTAAAGCTGCCTTGTTTTTAAAGTTGATGTCTTCCCCCCCCCCTTTTTTTTTTTTTTAAAGGTAGACCTTATAAATCCAAGCGGAGTTACTCAGCCCATCATGGATCCTTACAGGGAATCCATGACATGCAAAGATGAGTATGGGAGTGAGTGAAAGCTGGCATAGTGACTGCAAGGAATCCACAGAAAACCCACAACAAAAATTCAGAAGATCTCATCCTCTCTGCATCAGCTCTTGACAGTCTACCCTGGGAGGCCCCAGTAGCTTTACTACTTTGAGTTTAACATTAACCATTTAACTTAATTTGAAAGAGTACCAGTTCTGCATATATTAAACTTGAGGTCAGCTAGCATATATTAACACAGTTTGATTTTGCAGGATACTTAAAGAAGAGAATTTGTAATTGAGAATTCAACTCCCAACCCCTAATCATAGAACTTAATTACTTTTCTAAGTTTCAAGCCTACTGGGGGGAGGGAGGAGGGGAGACTGTCCCATAGCAGGAAAGCTCCCAGAAGTAGTGGGAATAGACCTTCTTTTTCTGCTTTTATTTTTGCCAAGACTGCTCCTATTCACACCGATGCTATGTCCAATCCCAGTGTTCTGTGCACAGGTGGTTTTTACAGCCTATACTTTGCACACAGCAATGAAGTGATGAGATATGCTTTTTATTTAAGCATTTTACCAGAAACAGCTCAATCCCACAGTCAATAAAATCTCCTGTAGTGTAAGATTACACTTTTCTGACATTCCCAGACAAATTTTTATAAATAACACCTAACTGCACTCTGGAGTACTTTCTGGTCACTGTCCCTGCAGAAGAGGGAGTTGCTATCCAGTTTAGTTCCCACATGAGAGAGCTTTTAATGAAGAAGTCTTTAGTGCCTTTTATTGTCAACTGTGCTACTGCCAGATGTGATATGGCCTGGGCTCCAAAACTAAACTAACTGGAAAGCACCTCGCTGTGAGTCAGAGAGCCTTGTGAAAAACCCAGAGACCTCAGAGGAATGGAAAATTCACTGTCACAAGCCTGCTTTGGAGGAGTTTCCTCCATTCCCTTCAGTGGCAGAACTGCTGCTTGTCTACAAGCAGGGCTCAGCTTTGGAGTGTCTTCTCAGTGTAAAGGAGAACCAGTGGCAAAGGACCTCTTTTGGATTAAGAGCTAAAAAGGATATAGAGACTACTAAGGATATAGAGACCTGCTGTGAACTGCGTCCTTCTCTGCAGTTCACAAACAGACAGCAAACATCAGTAAAGCAAGAACTACTTTTTGCCCCTTCTCCTTTTGGATTGAATTTATGTTACATACATTGCCTTTAAGACCAAAAAGGAACCTAAAAAAGAGAGTCCAAATTAAAGTGACCTAGTTTAGAATTTTAAATGGACTGCAGCAGGCTTAGACATTTATTCCGATCATCTCTCCAGTAGGTCTTGACTCCCAAAAGAAAAAAAAAAACCACACAAAACTCTCTCCAGGTGTAAAAGCAGAGGACCCAGGAGCTGCCCCAGAGCTGATGATGTCCTCCTCTGACTCCAAGGAAAACCAACTCATCTTGCTAAAATGGAAACAAGCAGTATGCGGAGATAGGGCACTTTCCCCTACCTGTGCTCCAGCCACCAACCATTTTCAATTACTGTTTTAGGGATTTCCTAACAAAGATGTGACTTCTATATATTCAGTAGCTATTAATAGATTTCTCTTCCATGAACTTTCCCAGTCCTCCCTTGAATACATGTAAACCTATAGCATCTATAACGCATTCTAGCAAGAAGTTCCACAAGTCTACTTCTATTGTATGAATCGCTTTCTTTCCTTGGTTTAAACTCACGTCCTCTAGCTTAATTTGCTGCCCTTTGTTTTATTTGGCATCCTACTCAGTTTCCTCTAGGTAGGTGATCAAGGTTACAATTGAGAAAGCAAGAATAAAAATGCAAGAGAATCTCGTTACTCCATCAAAGTTTGAGAACACCAACACAACTTTATAATGCGCTACAGACTATAACGCAAAGTATTACTTAGATGCACCAAAGGCAGCTGTAAAGCAGACGTCATATAAAGGTGGAAAAAATTGATGTACTATTCAGTTTTTCTATTTTGATGGTTTATAATCCTTTATTCAACTTCCAAGGCCAAAGAGGAGGAATTATGCCTTAAGATAACACTGAAATATGCTGGTAATTACGCATCTATTAGTCAAACAGTAGAATCTACCCAGTGGCCTCTGAGAAGGAATCCTGCCTCCCTTCAGGAATCATACTATGAGCGCACTTCCAGAAGACAGTCCTGCTAACCTTCCGTCCCACTGAAACATCTATCTTCATCCTGTTAACAATGTGACACCAGCTGCAAAATGACTGGTTATTCTCAAGCTCCCCATTCCTCTGCAAGTCCCTCATTCTGGAATTACCCAAGATGAACTTGCCTCATTTCCATCCAAGCTTTTTGAATCTCACTTTTGACTTGCAAGACATCCTAAATAAGAGGCACTAAATACCATCAGCCTTCCTCTGTGAATAGGCAATACTCCAGGAAATCACAGTTAGCAGAAGCTTGCGTGCATATATGTTAATTAGGCACACCATGCGGCACAGCAAAGCCAGTCCGATTGTAATGGAGAATGAGGTGAAGGCACTCCATTTGCACCTCACGTCTATCATAAATGTACTCTTCCTTGCAATTTTGTCTTTTTTCCTTTGTATAGGAAAGCAAAAGAAAGGCCATGTGAACAAGGACAGCACAGGACAGAGACTGGACAGAAATCCAGCCAATTAAACTTGTCTGCAGAACTGCTTTGCAAGGCCTGAAAGTAAGGAACAATGCATGCATTTGCTATGATGTAATTTTGGTTTGGCAGCAGATTAAAAAAAAATTCCTAAACGCAAAGTAAGAGGATGTGAAGAACAGAATTCTACATTTAAGTAAACAGTTTTGGTTAAAATCTTATAGGAAGGTTTTTAAGGACTTGAAAATGCTTTGATAATTTGCATGTGTGTTATTTGTGGAAATTAGTTGAGTTTCAAGATAAACTGGAAAAGATATGTCTATATGAATAGTTGACTCAGTTCTGAGCTTCCGTGAAGACAAAAAAAATCCCAGCTTGTATTAGTGGGAAAGTTCCTTCTATTACGTTTGATAAGGATCAGATTTTCTTCTAAAGGCTCTCTCAATCAAACTAGCACCACAAATTTTAAAAAAGTTTGCTCCAAATTATTTGAAAATGATGTTTCTCTGTCCTTTCTATGGGCTATATAAGCACAGAAATGTAGTTCATGTGTAACTCCCAGTTGAGTCTGTCAATTATCTTTGTAGACTTTACAAAGTTGTAAGATCCAAAAGGAATTAATTGTTTTATTACTACTACCCATAAAAAGAAATTCCCCTCCTTCTCTAATTCACTGCAGCAGAGCTCTGCTTTTGCATAGCATCTGCAGGCTATTAGTTTTGCAACTGCAATCTGTAATTGCAAAAACATGTAATTTAGGTAAGGCATGTGAATAAGGTCCAGTAAAACCAAAAAGGATATAATCCAGATTCTTTGGTTCTCTGACAAAACGTTAACCCAAAGTTTCTATATTTGCTTGCTAGACCTCTGGTCTTCTGCGTAAGACAAATTCTAGATTCCCAGAATTACTGCCCAGCTGTAGACTGCCCCAAAAGAGCACACACAACACAAACTGGAGTGTGGAATGTTATTACTGACAAACACCTTTCTTCCGCTGTTCTGCCTTTGCAGCCCTGCCACACAAGCAGAGAGCCAACCCATGCACAAAAATTATGTTGTTTCATGGGCGTGCTCCTTGGATCATGAGATGGACTAGACTGTAAATCTTGATTTCTTCTAGATCAGATTCCCCACAAAAAGAAGCTGGATGGGTGAAAAGAAATTTATGTCAGGCTTTCTCCAAATGCTGGATCAACATAACACTGCAGTTCATCCATTTGCTAATACAGCTGTCCTCTGCTTTCTCTTCTGACTTGAGTTCAAAGGACACTGAAGTACTAGAATACTTCGATCTCACTTTGTGGTGAGATCTCCATCCTTAGAGGTCGTCAGAGCCCACTTGACAATGCCATGGGTAACCTCACACAGTGTTGGCAACAGCCTTCCTTCACACAGCAGGTTGGACCAGAGGGCGCTTCTAAGCAGCATTTTTAAGATCCTTAAGGACGTTGTCTCAAATTTGGAAGAGTCTGTCAAGATTATACTTCTACCTTACCCTTTCCCTGTCTTACTAACTTGCAGAACACTCATGAAAAGACCGTATGAGAAGGATGTTGATAGCAATAAGGACTACATATATGTGAGAAATGTTTAGGAATAGCTACACAAGTCCATGAAACGCCACACAGTCTGTGACTGAATACTCTTCTGACAAAATAATTTCCTTTCAAAGCAGAAGATAGCATCCTTTCTTATAGAGCAAAAATGACCACACATGCAAGTACTCTGGAATGCAAGAGAACTTTAAAATCCTAACCAGAAGCAACTGTCAAATGGAGTCCAGACTTCAACCTTTTTTAAATCAAGGCAATTAATTTGATCACAACGTGTTCAGTCCTATAACACATATGGCACAAGATCCAGCCCTGGTTTGAAATTACTGTCTTCTTGCCTTCTGCAGCAACAGAAATAATGTCTTTAAACCTCCCATTGAATCTCCACACTATGCAAGACAGCTGCAAGGTAAGAAGCAGATCACCTGCAGTTGTCAGTGCAGCAGACTCATCATCTTGGACAGCTCAGCCAAAGAGCCAAACAGCCAGAATCTGAACACAGATGCAGGATTCAGTATGAAGGGCAACTTTTACAAAATAAATCCAAAAGATGTTCTCATTAAAAGAACAATTATACTTATTACTGGTGCACAGGTGAGTTTACGTTTAAAGTTTTGGATAAAAATACTGCCAGACTGAAAAACTCCATTTCACAGAAGCTGCTAATTATTCCAAAAAGTATGCACATGGTGCGTCATACTTAACTAAAAAACCAAACTGTTCGTCAGCCCAAATACTGAACGTGAGCAGATGCATTCTTGAGCTAAACACCTAGCATGGGATCTACCTTAAAATATATTTCAATGTCTGCAAAAAGAACATACACGTCCTTTGCAGCCAGGATATCAGGTACTGGATTCAAATCTGGTTGAGGGAGTAAAATCACATTTGGCCAACAGCAACTTACACCTCACTGTCACTGTGACTTTCTCCCTTTCCCGATCCATCTGCTGATCTGTCATTGTTGCTAACTTGCTGGCAATATGCTCACCGGGGAGGGTAATGCATATGGAGGAAGAAACAAAAAAATCGAAAGCAATGAGTGGCAAAAACCAGGAATAGCTTTCAGGGCTAATGACAGGAGAGAATAAAGTAATAGTCTGAATTAAATTCTAGGCCAAAATCAATGAAAGCCAAAGCCCTGTAGCAGAGGATGCTCCACTCTATTCTCCATGCTGGGACAGCCACAGCTTGCCTCTGTTTGTCCTCGACTGCCCAGGAGCAGACAGTGGCAGCCTGATTCTAACCTGCAGCCAGAGAGATGCTGCTCCTGAGAGCACAGTAGATGTACAGGAAATTACCAACAAATCTTTCCTAACTGTGGAAGTTGAATTAGCTACAGAGACATACGTCCAAAGGACTGAAAAGTCTCTGTTAGAAATATTTGTTATCCCTTAACTTTCTGGAAAAAGCACCAGAGTTAAGTCTCTGACTATGAGTTACGTCTCCGGGGTTCTCCTCCTGCCTCCCATCCTTTAGGCTCCAATGGCTCAAGGTACCTGAATATACCTCTCAACCTCTCCGAGAGTAATTCCTCTTCATTGAGATGGAGGTATCAGCTCCCAGTAGTGGCAAGGAATGATGTTTTAGGTCACAGGCAGAAAGGTGTTTTATAAATACAGGCAGTACTTTCAGTAAACTGCCTTTGACCTGGTTTTAAAAATTTAAGTCTCGTTTGCATTGTCAGTACCTGTCGGTTGAAGCGGCTTTAGGAGCATCTCTCTAAGGAACCTAAAGAAATGGGTGTTCTTCCTTCTCTACTGATCTATCATTTTCCCTCCTCTGATTTCACTACAGAAAATAGTTTCCCCCTCCTTCCACATTCTGCCAAAGTTGAATAAAAGCATGCCTTTATATAAATATAATTTCCCACAATGAAAATGCCACTGTCAAAACCACAAGATTAAAGCAACAAGAGAGATAGAAAGAAACACAACCAGATAACAAAGGAAATAAACGCTCTTCTCAGTCAGCAGCAAGACTGCATTTTTGCCTGAATCCCCTAGATTTACCCAGAGCTCTGTAATGACTTCAGCTCAGACTTGGGTGGGTCTCTGTACGTCTTGGCAGCAAGGACAGGCAAAGTTCCTAGGCCGTTGATGGCTGGACGGTGGTCTGGCACACTCGGACCAGGGGTGCTGCTCCAACTTCAAACTGCCTTTTGTTTTTCCCAAAATGTCGGTTCAGAGACAACAAGGTTTTAATATCAAGATGCAGTGGGCTGAATCCAAATTTGACGGCAGCATTTTAATCTGTGTAATGTGTATGGCATTACAGATGCTTGTTGGAAAGATGTTTCTCATTCTGCAGATCCCAGGACATCCGTATGGCTAAGGATTCATCAACTATTCATAGTTTCTTCTAATTAGAGAGATATTTAATATAATAATGTTAAAGAAGTTGTCACCTCTGTTACTAATAATCTTAGTTAAAAGAAGAGAGTATGAAGATGAAGCTTCCTTTCATTTTTTTGCCTGTTGGATGGCATAACTCATATTTACCCCAGCCTGATGAGCTTCCTTCTCTTCACATTTGTAGCTAAGTTTCACTTCTAAATCTCAATTCTGGGTCCAGTTTTGTTGCCAAGCGTCTGCTCTGTTTGAATTTCTACTGTTGCTGAGGAAGACGTAAATCAGCTCTAGAAACAGACTTCATTTTATAAGGGAAAAAAGGTCTATAAACATTTAATGTTTTTTCCCCAAAAAAGAAAACCACAAACCAAAACAAGAAAACAACCTGATGGAAAATGGTCTTAAAAGGCATAAGTAAGTTACATAATTAATTCACACTTGGTGGCAAAAAGGATCTTGGATGCCTGACTTTGAGGATTCTTCCTTAATCACCCCCAACCTACCTTACAAAAGTGCTCTTCAGAATGGCTGGGCCTATCCTACAGGTGGCTAAGCAATCCGACCCCCATGGCCACCAGAAATGGGAGGGTGCCTTCTCCGTCCCTCAGCCCTCGCACCTTCCTTGCCAACCTCTGGCAACTGTCAAACTCCCCTGCAAGTTCTCTGAACTCTTCAGGCTGTTTTTCTGCCAACACAATAAAATGGCTCAAGGACGGATCTGACAAGAGCATGCACAACCAAGGAAACACTGACAACAGGAATTCTCCTTTCTGGTGGTGGTAAACTGTTTAATTGCCTCACTGGTTTTTACCCTAAGAAAAATCTTGGAAGCTGCTCGTGTAGCTAGAGATTGAATTTTGAACAGTGTGAGAGCACAGCTTTTCTTTTTTTTTTTTTTTTTAAAACTACAGTGCTGTAGTTAAAAACTACATTTTTAACTCATACAAGCCATCAAAACTTACAGCACTGTGATGGACGCAAAGCACTATGCACTTTCCATGACCAAAACAGCACTTTCCTTAGAAAAACCTTTCTCTTGTGACAACATTAGTTTACTCAGATCCTAGTCTGAAGCCTGACTGATAAAGGATAAACAGGGGTATAAACTGGTGCAAGTACATCACACTCCTTGTCCATCTCGTGACTGTGCATGTGAGTAACTGCCTGTCTGCCACAGCAATTGAATTAACAAGATCACAGGCACCAGATTAGATTAAAGCGAGTGAAAGGTCAGCTTCAGGAAGATAAAGATGTAGAGAGATGCTTGCTTGCATGCTACTCAAAAGACATGTCAGGCTATAGCTTTCAGGCTGGTCCTGTCTCTCTTCCTGGAGAGCAATATATTTTCTTCTATCACTACTTGCCAACTCTCAACCACATTTAAAACATAAGGATTTGAGCAAATAGAAGCCTTTCATCTCCCTGCGTAGGGTGAGATTAATTTTTTCCAGCTTTAGCTGTCTGACACAGTTGTCTAGGCTCCCTTTAAAATCTACAGAAGGAGAGAGGCACCTCTGGAAGGAAGTGCAATGGTAGGTGTTTGGGATAGGTGTGAAAAACTGAGAGGAGCTTTTCCACCTCCTTTAAGTGGAGAAGGAGCCTTGCGCAGTGCTTGAGAAATTGTGGTGCCTGGTAGTCCATAAAGCAGAAGTCTGCGAAATGAGTTAAGAAAAAAACACAGATGCAAAGAAGTTAAGGAAGAAAAACAGAAGTATTAGAGAAACACTGCAAATTAAGCAAACCTAACCCAAATTTGGGGATTGTGGCCAGGGCATTGAGGAAAGTTTTGTCACCTTCTGTTCAGCATTGGTGAGACAGTAGCTGGAATACCATGCCAAGTTTTGTGTCCTCTTCTCTTCTCTCAGGCAAAGATGGATGTAGGGAACTGGAGGGGAGCCAGCAAAGGCTATCAAGATGGTCAGGGCCTGGGGCATGTGGTCTGGGAAGAGAGATGAAGGGAGCTGGGCTGGTTCAGTCTGCTGAAGAGGAGACAAGGGGGCCAATCTAGGAGCAACCTACAACTACCTGAAGGGAGTTACAGAGACAACAGAGCCAAACTCGGTAGTGCTGTATGACACGCCAAGGTGCCACAGCCACCTGCGGTGGTTTGGCACATTCAGATTCTTCCCCTGCCAGGCAGTGCAGCCCTGCAATGGGCCACCACAGAGGTAGAGGGTGTCCCTGTCCTTGGAAGGTCCCAAGACTTGGCTAGACCAAGCCACAGCTGATCTGATCTAGTGCTGACAATAGTCCTGCTTTGGGCTAGAGACCTGCAGCCATCCCCCAGTAAACACTCCAATGATTTTGTGAACATTCACAGTTGCAGCACAATTGCTAGCAAGTGGAAAATAAAATGGCAATACTGCACAAGACTGTTAGTAGATTTTTAAAAAATCCTTTTCATTAAGGATTATTTAGAAACTCTGGTGTACAGGGAGATGGTGCCAGTGATACCAAACAGAAATGAATCGGTATAGTTCTCTGCCTTTACCTGTGCACATCTCACTTGACATGGCCACTAACTTAAACATCTAGAACTACAATAAACGCTTTTGCCTTCAAGTATTCTAATTATGTACATTTTGCTTGTGAAACAAGAAGTCTCAAGCTAATTTCAACTTTTTCTGCCAATATCCTGCAAAGTATGATGCAACTGTATCAGAGAACCACAGAAACCGTGTTTTCATAAATGTGGGTATTAAAAATGAAATGCCCCATTGACAACATTTCATCAAGTCACTGGAGTTTCCAGCTTTTCTAACTATTTCAAAATACAGGGGACTTTCAGGTCAAAGAAAGGCTCTACTAGAATACTAATCATAGAATACAGATGTGAAGAATGACTCATAAAGGTTTTTAGACAAGTAAGTACATCAGTGTACTCTTAGACACTGAGGCTACAAATACTATGGCAAAATAACCCATTTCACTACGTGGATAGCATCAGTTGCATGGGCACTTTTTTAACCACCTGAACTATGCTCCCATATGAACCCTGCCCTCTTTTTCTCACACAAAAAGATTGAACATCTTGGACTCACCACAATTTCTGCAAAATATCGGAGCACCCTGAAGGCTCTAACTCCTAATTCTCTTCTCCAACACAGCTGGAGGGTCACTCAGCTTGTCATTAACCAATTTAATATGCGTAGTCTCTATTCTCTCTATTACCCCAACTCATCAATGAAAATACCTAAACAGGCCCTCAATGTAAGGGTATACAGAAGAGCAAGAGCCTGAGGCTACTTCATCCTGGTGGATGTACTGCCTTTCATTTCCATTCCCTCTTGCCCTCTGAACCTCTCCTGGCTCTGCAGAGCTACCCCTGACCTGCACAAAGCAATGTGAACTCCAGGCAGTCCCCGAGCTGCAGATCATTTCCCTCTCTCCCTCTGATCACACAGAAATCTGTGTATAAGCATACACCAAAAGCGCACACAGCCCTATAACAACTGCACATGCCGTTACTGGGAGGGAAACGCAGAGAAGGAACACAGCAACGCATTGCTTGACGGGTCAGATTCAATACGGTACTTTCATACAAGCCAAAGCAGCTGCATCACGACTTTGTCAGGACGTTTTCAAACAGAAAAAGCCCTGCAAGCAAATAAAGGTGATTTGTAACAGAATTGGACAAAAGGTGCCATAGCTGAGGTATAGGGTTCTAGGTTTATTTTCCTTCTTTTAATCCAGACCAGTCTTGTTCTTAGGCATCTATTTCCTATGAGAATTAAGTTACTGGAAGTGACTTTTATAAGCAAAGAGGTAAATATTAAATCAACTATCAAGAGTTGAAGACACTATATGTCATAAGGTCTGTCAGTTTTGATTCAGGTGAAGAGGTCTTAATCCACAGGAGGATAATGGATGGTGATGGTTATAACTGCCAGGAAAGCAGAGGAGGGATAGTAGTGCTGTAGGGAATTAAATGCTAATTATTTGAGAACATACAGGACACCAGGCTGTTCTCCCTGACAAGGTCTGCAGCCTTACTCTCCCGTTTACAGACATGTATGCAAGATAATGAGATTGAAGTACATACACACCTTTAAAATGTATTTGTTACATCCTTTTGACACGTCACATGCTGTGGGTAAAATCCTCATTCTGGACTGCCATACCAACGACACTAATGAACTCTACACTGAAACAGAAATACCCTGTCACGACATTGCAACAGTTTACCCAGCTGGCTTAACACTCCATTTTTAGCATTTGTAGTATCACCTCTGTGTTTAGCCTGCACCTAAAGAGTTCCTTTCTGCTTGTGCAAATGTAGTTCTTTACACTTTCTCTTATTCTCCTAGAGCCACTATTAACTGCTTTTGACAAAATTTTACACCAAGAAACTGCTGCATCTGTCCCGTTTCTCCAAATGACAGTCTGTTTATGTCTCGTTTCATTTTTGTACACATTGGCACTTCGGAAACTGAGCTTGAGAAGTTAGGAAACTTCTTGCCTACATTGTAAGCGGCACCCTGGTTGCCTGTCGGAGAGTTACAGTTTACAGCTGGTAAGCAAATAACAAACAGATGGTTTAGTAAAAATAAAGAGAAACCCACAGTATATTTTCCTGATGTCAAGGAGATACCCTTCTGGAGATGCTGGTCACAGACTACCTGAGACAGCAAAATGGTTCCTTCTCAACCTCGTTTTCCAGTAGCCACCTATTGAGCTCCTGATCCCGATGAAAAACTCCAGGTCCAAGCACTCAAGACTGTTCTTAGAAAGGAGCACAGCTCTGCACTGGTTTCCTGGAAAGGAGATTAAACAAGGGCCTGCCAGATCCTAATAAGTGATTCAACCCAGGAACCTCCACACTGGCCAAGGCTCCAGGGAAGGAACCATCAATGAGGAATAGCTTGGGAATGTCCACTTCTAGAGTCTCAGAGGAGAGCACTGTTTAATACACGGGAGCCTGGCTGGACTCAGATCAAGAGAAGGTGGCCTGCGTACCTTCCTCGCACAGAGCGAGCTCTCAGTCTGAATACAGCTTAGACTGTTTTCCTCATACTGGATACCACCTCTCTCTGAGGTAGCTGACACTTCAAACCTTATTTTGGATAGTCATGAAACCAAGGAACAATAATAATCACTTATGCAACGTAATGCGTAGTGGAGATTTGCTAACCAAACTCCAGGGGCAGTGGCCCATGGCATTTAACATCTGCCATTTCTACCTAGTCCTCTCGTGGTCCAACACGCTGTTTGGTTGTTCACGTGTCCCTCCCGCATAGCTTTGCCTTCTCTTGATGATAAGTATTTCCTAGTGCCAGAATTATTCACAGGCACATTTTAATGTTTGCAATCAAAACACAAAGAGGATTTCCTGAACAGTGGTTTCGAGCACGAAAGATCTCTCAGCTTAGCCCAAGATATTCCAAATTCTTAATCACTGACCCAAAGCCAGACAGTTTCCATCAACTATGCGGGCAAAACTGCAGTTTATGGTGAGAAACAAGCCATACCAGGCATGAAGCAAAATGTCCTCATTCTCAGACCCATCTCTTCGTCTTAACTATCAGAAACAAAAGTCCCCCCTACTGGGAGCTGATATAGAAGTATATTTTAAAAGAAGTAAGTGGTGAGAAACTACTATGGACACAGGTAGAACACACCTATATAGGAATCTCTAAAAGAGCATACACTTCTGCAACAGACCCATCCCGATACTGTGGTAAAACACAGTGAAGGAAAAACAACTGCATGCTGGGGAAAAGGCTCTACTGCTTTCTAGGATTCATAAAGAGGAGATTTAGGTGCTGAAGAGTCTCCTAACATTTCTTAGCCCTTTCTGAGAAGCAAGTGAATTTCTGCAGCTACTACTCTGACTTTCCGTTAGCCATCCCAGTAGATAGGCCACAAGCAACCATGAGTCCCAGAAGTAGAAAACAAGTTTTATGTTCCACTCTCAAACAGTTTTAAAGCCAGTTACAAGTTTCAAAGTCAGTTTAAAGATAAAAATGTACAGTTAATTTTATCACACTTCTTGTCCTAGGAGTGCAAGTGATTTAAAAATAAAACCTGGAAGCCACAAGTGTTCTGTTTGGTCCAGTGGGAGGTGATGATAATCTGCACACACTCATAATAGCACCTGGGCTCTCACTTCATAAAATAAGCTTTGTGTGCTGTCCAACTAAAAAAATCTGGCAAAAAGATTAATTCAAACTGGAAGCAAATAACTTCATCTCACCAAGACTAACTCTAAAAGTGTGCTGAAGATTTTAAATAACGCTCTCAAATGTAATACTATAATGATTAACATTCACTAAAAAGTAGGGTTTCTATTGTGAACACAAACAGTACCTAAT
Source organism: Cariama cristata (assembly GCF_000690535.1). Classification (NCBI taxonomy): domain Eukaryota; kingdom Metazoa; phylum Chordata; class Aves; order Cariamiformes; family Cariamidae; genus Cariama; species Cariama cristata. The sequence continues at coordinate 39,754 of NW_009628951.1, forward strand.
GAAATCAAGAACATCTTAATTCTGCACATTTTACTTTTGTAAAGACTCCGTCTAGAGCTGCCAGACACAAAAACTGAAAACAGAAAAAAATCAGTAGTCTGAAGCTATGACAGTGTGAAGTCCAACTAAGAAAATAAGCATGCATATTTCAAAGTGTTCTCTGCATATACTATCATTCAAGGCAAATGAAATATCATCAAGGTCATTTTTTCATGCAGAAGCTCATTCCTACCAATTACAAGTCAAAGTCTTACTAGCTACTTCAGCTCCAGAGTTGAAGGCATCATTTATGTCTTTATACAGTTAGGGCTCGGTCAACATCAATTCCATAATTAAATACTCCTACAGATCATAAGCAAGAGCCCATCATTCCCTTCTGGGAACTGTTCAGAATAATCCGAGACAAATTTTCTTCAATGAATACCATGCTATCACTAAAGAAAAATGCATTCTTATCTGGCATTGTTAAAGTATTATTAATGCATTATTAAACTTGGGTTATTTCCTGAAGGAAAGGAACTGCTTCAGAGCTGCATTTCCACTGCCTGCTCTAATTGAATGCACATTATTTGTTTGTGGATAAACTTGTGTCCCTGCTCACTTTGTTGTTAGCAATTGTCTGTTCTCTATTCTTAATAAGATACTGCTGTCACTTCCTTTACTGAGACAATTCCCACTTTATAAGCACATCTTCCTCCCACACTTCCTAATTATACTTCTCTAGTCTATGTTCACACCAATTTCATAAGCAGTGGGTCTTTTACAGAGGCTTTCCAAACCCAACAATCTTCCTCTACTTCTTGCCCACAACTCTTTGTCTGTCAAGCACGCAGCACATTTTAAATACGTGTATACTATTACTGGTCACGTCTGTCTGCAACCAGTTTGGGTTTCAGAGACATTTTTTGCAGTATGTTTTATTTTCACTATAATTATCTACAGTGTATGTTGTCCTTCCAAATACTAGTTTAAAAATAACAAAGTATTAGTTAGGCCTGGGACATATAAGGCTGAAAGAAGTTCAGTGACGGCATTAATATGATTCATGAAGTTCCAGCAACCATACAGAAGACAAATGAATCAAGACTATACACACAAAACCCAAGAGCATCTTTTGTTCCATGCCAGACAAATTCGAGTGACTTTTCTGTCTCTGCTTATACATCTGTCCTCATTCTCAATTTTATTTGGAGGACAGCATGGTTCAAAGGGACTCAAGGAGATAAAAATCAGAGTGACTAAAATTTTGCTTCCAAAACGTCTTGGAACAGAACAGACATTTCCAAAGGAAACAAAACTGCACTCGATGTGACAGGCATTACCTCCCTTCTCAGAAACGCATTTTGCGTTCTTGTTCTGGTCCCTCCTAACCACTCTTTGCATCTGTCTGAGCCAAACAGCTGCTGCCCGGAAGAGGCCACACAGCAGCTGGTACTTGCTGGTTGCTCCTCTTTGGCTTCCAGTCTCTACACATCATTGCCCGGCTCCTTCTCTTCCTTCTTCGCTCAGCCTGCTTGCTCACTACAGCACACACATAGCCCTCTGCTGCTTCACTCTTGAAAGTATGTTCTCACACAGGAACACAACTTCTAGGCGTTGCAGAGTAACAACAGTGAGAAATAAAGAAGCAATCAGAGGCTTTGCTGGAAAATACTATAAGGCATTGACAGAAGTGCTTTTTAAAGAATTGCTGGCCTTTAGCTGCAAACCTAAAAAACCTCTTTTGAGCTTCCTGTTACTTAAACTTGGTTGTGTTGTTCACATGTATTATGATAATCCCAGGATTGAGGTAAGGCCATTTGTGCTCTACATTTTTAGACTTAATTTTAGATTATTAAATTTCTCATTGGAGGTTTTTAGACTAAGCTCTAAGATGCTTCCAAAAGCAACATCTTCCCCAGCTGACTATCCGGAAGACCAGAGAGAACCCTTCTCCCCACCACCTCCCAGTCCCTTTGATAGTCAGCCCTCCCTGCTCCCCACCTACCAGAAATATTCCACACCAGGAAGGATAACAGTTTAAGAAAGACCAGAAAGAAAGCTTGCTTCACTGTTTTCATAAGGACACCAGGGATTTGGGAGGAGAATGTTCTCTCTGACATGGAGAGAATCCATAGTTTAGGCAGAAAAGAGGGAACTTGTAACAAAGAATGCAACAGGCCAGACTTCATTTTCACTAGTGGCACTTCGATGGAAACAGGAGTTTTTCACAATGGATTTTCAAATTTGAAAATCAAATGCAGCCATAATTTGACAGAGGCTGACTTGCTGAGCTTCAGGGCATGCTGAAGCACCATCACACACACTGTTTGCTTTCTCAGATTTTCCCAGGGAGGCAAGGGTTGGCCTCACAGAGAAGACAGGCTAAAATGTGACCTTTGCTTTCAAAAGGACAGGCCATTTTATCATGGATACTATGCCCTGAGCCTCAGTTCTTTCAACACATATTATTCTCAGCATCTGTAGACAATATAGGACAAGATCTTAAAAATCTTAGGATCCTGGGGTAAAGTAATTTTTTTCCTCTAAATAGCTAAGATCAGGTTCCCCAGGAGAAATGGGCATTTGTAAAATCTTTCAAAAATCTGCATATTAACTTGCAGCAGTTGCAAACCCACAGGACTCAAACATATAAAATAGCTACTGTGTCTTTAGGAGCAGCAGGACTACATGAGTCTAATCAATACATTTTATCTGAATGAAAGACCAAATTATACATCCCAGTCCACAGAAATCCACAAAGAAAGTCAAAGTGTTCAGTAAAAACCACCCATTGTCAAGTGCAACAAAATAGGAGAAAAGAATATGTTAGGACTGAATTTCTGGCTATGAAACATCACCTGAAGCTGACTTCTTATAAAGCAGTTTTGCCTGCAGGATGCAGATGGCATCAAAAGTGCAGTGAATTGGAACCTCACTCATTCTCTCTGAATAAATTCAAACTATTGCCAGAACTGTGTGTGCAGTACACCAAACTACTGCTACATAAGCATGTAAAAGCCAGGCATTATAATCTTTTGCTGCCTGAAAGTAATATATCATCCCAAATACAATTAACACAGCACAGGCTTATTACCAACAAAAGCAAAACACAACCTAGATATTTTTATTCCTAGCACACTGAGCATTCACACAAAGAAAGAAGAAAAGTTCTGGTTTAAATTTGGCTTAATGACTTCAGTGACAATTTGTTTGCAGAACTTGAGAAATCCTTAAGTGCTCATTGCAGATGTTGGCTTGATATTCACATCCATAATACTAGGTTTCCCTGAAGCTCTATGGTTTTAGTGCCATGGCATTGAAGTAGAAATTTACAAAGTGAAATTCTGGTCCTACTGAAGTTGGTAAAGGTTTTGTCATTGATTTCCATAGGGCCAGCATCACTCTCACTCTAACAAATAATAAACAGAATCACCTTCTAACATCTGGGGTTTTTACTGCAATATACTGTAAGATATCGTATACATGTTGCATTAAATGTAATTGGCGAACTTTGATACCAGGAGACATTTGCACTTTGAAATAAATAGTGACAGGAAATGCTAGTAGCCTTCTAAATTTCCCAAGCAAATCTAACTTTAAATCATGCTTTCCTTAAGAACAGTAATTACATTCTTACCCTAAAAAGTGTCACTGTCCTTAATAAGCCTGCAAAGATGTCATCAAAGGGTCACTGACAGAATCTTCCAGGATAGGGAAATCTACTGCTTAATCACTGCAAGTTGCAGCGACTCAGATCCTAACCACACAAGAGTGGAATGATCTGGAGTGGCATTTACAGGCCAAAGTAAATTGGAACAGATTTGTTTTCTCCAATGATTTATTTAATTACCTTTCAAATTAAGCTAGCTATTCAAGTAATTCTAGAAACAATCTCAAGGTCTTGAATACTCCACGGCAAAACAGATGTGAGCTCTGAGAGAGAACTGTTTGAGTGCCAGGCTTACAGGAGAACTGCAGCAGCAGCCAGGTGTCTATCTCCCTGCTGACAAAGCATGTTTTATCAACTAACTTAATTTTGTAGCCACACTCCACTGGGGTTTTAGAACAGATCAAGCAGACTTGGTATCACAGATGTTAAAGGCCAGAAATCAAAGGTGTTGGCAGAGCAACAGATTCTTGATTCTGCCTTTCAGACCTGGGAGAAACGGAAGGAAGGTTCAACACCAACTGGAGACTCCAATGTGCTTCAGCAAAGCTCAGACTGCTCTACCCTTTTCACAGAGGCACGGGAACTTGTTCTCAGTAGCCACTGCACAGACCTCTCAGTTCTGAACGTGCTCCAAAAGACAACCCAAAACAGCACAACTTAGAGGCACGTTGCAAGGATGTAGCTTCTGAGGGCTGGAGCATTTGGGGACAGCAGAAGGCCCAGCTGTGAACATACACAACTGGGAATGCACGTTTTCTTACATTGCCAGGTGTCAGTTTCTGCAATGCTAAAGGATCGCTGAAAACAATGGTTTCCTAAAAGTTAAGCAGGAAGCAAAAATAAAATTAACAAGTTAACTTCTCAAGAAATAAATGGTGATGAGTCCTGCCTACGAGAGAGGGATGTTGGCTGCTGAGGCCTGGCAGAGCCGGGAGACAGCACTGCTTCTGTTCAAAAATTCTTTACTCACTGTCAGTTACGTATTTCTTCTTGCTTAAAAATGACATTACAGATTCCCCTGGCAATAGCAGAAAATTAATTTCTCTAGACTCCCAGAGTGAAAGCCCTGCATCTTCTATGGACCCAGCTGATCCAAATACTACTCTATTTTCCTCTTTCCTCCTTAAAAAAAAAAGTTAAACTCCAACTGTAAATATGCAGACACGCAAGCCTTCCAAGGCAAGGAAAGAAAATAAAATTGATGAGATCATGAGAAATTCAGTCTTACAGGTACCAAGCATCACCAGAGGATGACTTTGCTTCCCTACCTTGCACCTCCAAAAGCCCTGGCTATATGAGAGGCATGGGCAGCCCTAGTAAATGCCATTTTCTAGCATTCTGGGCACAGCTCCTGTAGTGCAAGTGAGAATATGCAGAAAACACACAAAAAATGTGTTACATTTCAGCACATGCACCCAGGAGAGATGCTGTGTTATATGACCCTGCACACAAGGCAGAAAGCATGTGGAAAGAAGATCCCAAAGACATCAGGTAGAAGGGATCTCTGGAGATCCAGAGTCCTACCTCCCACTTGGAGCAGGACCATCACCAACACCAGAACCATCCACTCTCTGGAACTCTTAACTGGATGATTCCTGTTCTTTTGTATACTGCAGCTAACAGCTTACTAAGTGCTTGGGAGTGTCTGCATGGCAAACAGCCAGAAAGGAGAACAAAACCTATCATGTCCAGGCCTTGCCTTCTAACTTGGACAAGGGAGCAAGCAACATGAGTGAACTGTCCTGTAACACTGAGGAGGAAATCAGTCCCGTCTCTCAGCTCCTAATCATCAGCGAAAAGGGAACCGTGGTCCAAAGAAAATGAAGTCAGCAGTCCACAGGAGAAGGTGAAAGGGCACCTCCCTGGCTGGGGCCCTGCAGATGGATGGCATCCCTCCGGCTGTGCAGGAGTCCTTTCTTCTGCACTCACAAAAGAATCTAAGCAAGTCATTTAAAAGTGCCTCAGGGCAGAGCTTGTCACTAGATCAGGTTTGCCCTGTTAAAATAATAAATGAGGTAATGCATAAAACTGCCTTCGATTTGAGGATGTTTCATTCATAAAACAGAAATACCAACAGCTTCGCTACCAAATAAACTTCATAGATGGTTTAAAAAAGTCCCTGCACCTCTCCTTGCAATACAGCAGAGCAAAGCAGTAGGGATTCCATAGCACAAGACACGCTGTTTCCAAGGATAGCTCTGCAAGTCGAAATGAGACCTGACAACTTCCAGGTCATTAATCTGACAGCGTAAACAGAACACAGGTACCAGTACATGCATTCAGATGGACTAGAGCAATGGCTGCAAGTGAAGAACTAGACAAAGACTATTCTGCTTTTTGTTCTGAGTTTCCAGAAAAATTTTTGTAATCAATTCTCCACTCCCTTCTACTCATCCTCAGGATATGTGGAGCCTGGTGCTGGCTATATTTGTGTTGCTAGCTGAAAGAACAGCAGAACATGCCAAGCATTTAATAACAAAATTCCAGCCTTGTGACACAATCCAGTAATCCCAAGACTGGAAACTAACCTCATATTTCTACTCAGCATAAAACTTTAATCCTAACAAGAGCGCTGCTATTTTTATTTTGCCTGAGCCTTTTCTAAAGACAAGTATCTCACAAATTAAGAAATGTGCTGTAGACCAGGTCGAACAGGGTTGTGTTAACTATGTACATATGGCATCTACAGATTGGTAGGTTTATGGCAACACAGAAACTGCTAAAACTAGTTATGCTAATCTGTGTGCTTTTACACAGAATTGGTTGTAGCTGGATAAGCTCTCGTAGTGGCAACTACTGGTCCCCCAGCACCTTGGGACCCCTCTCAGGACACTGCTGTGATGAGGAAACAAATGGAGAGTTGCAGTGTCCTAAGAAAACCACAGCTGGGCATGAGCATGCATATAGCAATTCTCATCTAGTATCACAACTGCCAAATAGTGAGGCAGGAGGCTTAGCAAGCCAAGACTCCAGGTTCAGGCCAGGGACAAATATGCATTATAGACATGTCCAAGGACCCATTGAGACCTCTGCAAAAGGACGGGAATAAACTCTCCCAACCCCCAGCTGGTGTTTCAACCAGTGTTTGCCTTGATCATTTCCATCACCAGATCCCAAGCACCTTCCTCACTACTGCAGCTATCCTGGCTTCACCACCACTCAGACTTGCAGTACAGAAAGTGCCACCAAACACCTGAGACAACAGCTTTTACTGTCACTAACCGTGCTGCAGATGTGAGGATGTGCCTGACAAAGCTGTTGCACAAGCCTATGCTGTATCCCAGCACAGACAGCAGAACTGCTCATTTGTCTTGACTTACAAGTCACAAAACAGTAGAAAAATTCTGCCACTGCACACAATCCTGTACAGCTGCAATATGTGATGCATAAAACTGCAAATGCAATTGTTCTAGGGGAAGACAGAAATAATACTAAGCTAGCAGAAATAATTTGTTCACTGGGTACATTTATTCCTATACCCAGAGGCACAAAAGGTTTATACACCTGTTAAATAAATATCCAGTTAACTATTCTGATTATTGGACTGCTACCATGCGTAAGGGTTTAACCACAGGGTCCACACAATTTTGTGCTCTCTTGCCCTGGCACTACAATGTTTTCTGCAAAGCTCTCTTTCCATTCCTAACTGTCATGGGTATATTTTGCAAAGACCATGATCTGGACATATTACCGTAAAGGATATACAGAAGCATCACTTACAAAGAAACAAATTTAGCTTTAACCTTGACTAGGTCACCCTTTGTATTACAAGGAAAGATACTCAGTGCTAGAAACAGTCTTATGGATACACATAAGAGGCCCGTATTGAACAACTACTACACTTACTCTGCGAAATGACACCACGTAGAATGTATCTTCCCTTCTGCGAATAGCTTCAAAAAAATCTTGATAGCTCCTTGGAGAGGCATAATACACTTGCAGCTCATTCCCTGAGTTCCTGCTGAGGGGAAGGTAATTATTTTAGACAAGAAAGTTAACTTCAGTGAGACAACAACTTTAAAGACCTGCTTTTCAAAAGAACAGCAGCTCTTCATCCATTGAGAAGCATGAGGATCATTAAACACAGGTGAAGACAGTGAAACTACTGGGTATTTTTTGAAAGTTCAAGGTGCTTTAAAAGTCTTGCTGTGGGAATCTTTTCCAGGCTTGATTTTATTCATGCTTTTGAGGCTCGCAAAAATCTGCTTGCTAGCTCAATAGAAGAAAAAAGTTTAAAGTCAACCTAAAGTGTCTGAAAAATTGTGATGACTTCTGAAAACAGACTTTAGCAAATTTTAGAATGAAATGTCATTCTGAAAAAAAAAATCAAAACATTTAATAATTTCAAAATCTTTTTTTACTGCTAAGAATCCAAACCACTCAAATTGAAAGAAGTGTGAAGTTAAGCATAAATCGAGCTTTCCATTTACTATCAAGTGACAACCCCTCATTCTCTCTCACCAACCATATTTATTTTTTTTTTTTTGCATCTCTTTGGACAACTCAAAGATTTGCTCTTGCTTTTCAATTTAGACAGTGGAGCAAAAATAAGATATTCACATAATTCCAGATTATCTATTTCACAATTCTCATCTTACACATATCAGACACGAGGAAAAGAAACTCTATTCTAAGCAAAAACACTGGCAAGTCATACAATCATGGTACTTATCCACTGTTTATCTTGGAAAGGTGAGAAATTCCTAGCACATATTGCTATCATGTACACTTCCCCAATCCCATTCAAAAATAACATATTTAATCAAATTGGAAAGCTGTACTTACACAAACCATTAGCTGGACCTTCAACCAGTCATTTTAATTCTTTCCCACTTTAATAGCATACTGTCTGTTTGCAGTATTTGTGGCAAAAACACTGATCAGGCTACCACTCCCAAGCTGTCTTCTGCTGACCCAGGTTTTAAACTATGGTGGCTAATTTAGATTATTTTGGTATGTTTCTAAAATACACATAACTATGCACCCAAAACAAGGCACAAATCTATCATCAAGTGATTTTTCTTGAGCAGCAGTAATAGTAGACCTTTACTATCTCCTCTTCCACTGCTAAGATAGTCCTGTTGCAACCAAAGGACTGCAGCTGCCAAGTCAGTCGCCCTTTAACAGGATTGGGGGTCTAAGTCCTGGGGGATCAAGAGCAGGCAGCTCTGCCCTATATATTCTCTTCAGCAGAACTATGCAAGTGAGGAATCGGATCGCATCCTTAACACACAGGAAGCAAAGACTGGAGCTAATTTGAGCTTGATTACTCATTCATAAAAACAACGTAGGCCCACCAAACCACCCCTGAGATTCAGCATTGAAGTTTTACTGTGATAAAAGGCATCACACCCACACGTTGCTCAGTAAAACACATCCTGAAACAGGTCCCACAGATCCGTTTGCTCGCCCACGCTCCAAAACATACAGCTAGACCAAAAAAACACCCTTTTATAACTCTAAATTCAGCCATTGCAGAAAATTGTTCCAAAGCTCTTGGAAAACACCAGGCCTTTACAAAGCTCTCCTGGTCCATGGAACAAATCTAACACTAGTCTCAAATTCCAAGTGATACCAGTAGATGACAGGTATTACACTGTTCCTACTGTTGGGCACCTAAGGGTAACAACAATGGACTGCTCCATGAAAGGGAGGGAGGAACTTAAGATCCAAAACCAGGTGCAAAGCTTGTTTTAGTAATACCTTACCATATTATGAGAAAGTGTCATATTAAACTGTGTATCCAAAACAGTGGTGCTGAGTCTGGCCATTTATTGGGAGACAAATGAGTCTTTTTTGTTTTAAAAGTTTGAAAGTCAGTCTGTTATGCATCACAGAGCACTAAGATGTTGCATATATGCTTGCTTTAAGAAGGAATGAAGTTGTGGACACAGTGCTTTATGCACCAAGAACCACAATTTTAATAACGTAAAATTTAGAAACAGGAAACTAATTGGAGAGTCCCAGTTTGATATCTGGAGCCCTAAAAACACACTTGCAGAAATCCTCATCAAAATTACCTCTGAAGAAAGCTAAATAGACTATAGAGAGCTGAGGGGGTTTAATGATTTCCTTTGAAATCATCTCAATTTTTATCATCCTCTTCTGATTTGACTTCATCGCAATACTTTTCAATTCATCAACTTCATTTTGGAATCCAGGACCAACATGAGAATGTTGGTATCATCAGCGCTACAAAGATAAATCTAGATCCTGCTAATGCTCTCCCATTCATGGATTCAGGTCACCAACAAGGTGAAAACTCAATTTCCAGTCACAGCACTGGTACTAAAAATTAAATGCCTTGACTGTATACTCCACAGGGTTAGCATCAATGACACAACTGAATAAACAGCACCCTTCCTGTCTGTGCAGTTGATGAGGCACAAGCACTGCAGAAAGGAGCTGGGGTACTGGCAGGCAAGCTGAATGTGTGCCAGGGGCACATCTGGAGGGCAACCGCGTACTGGGCTGCATTACGGTCAGGGCCTGGAGCACAGGATGTACAAGGAGAGACAGGAGATGGAGGGAACTGGGCTTGTTCACCCTAGAGAAGAGGAAGATGAGGGGGCTCTAATTGCAATCCTCAGCTTCTTAATGGAGACTACAACAGAGATGGAGACAGTCTCTTCTAACAGAGACACATAGTAAACCTGAAGTTAAAGCTACTTTGAGTAGGAGGTTGGACTGGAGATGTCCAAAGGTCCTTTACAACATAAACTACTCTGTGATTCTATGATTTCATGAAGCATATAATAGCTGATGGCTCTGGGAGGAAGTGTTCTACGTTCTCAGCAGTTCCAGGACAGTCACAGCATGCAGCTGCCATGACTCACTGGTCCTGTTCATTTAAACATCATTCACCTGAAGAAAAAAAATCCCACTTCCTTCTGAGCACAGCAGATTATTCCATGCTGAGCTGCATGATGTTGCATACTGTTTCTAATCATCCAGATATTTTTTTTAAAAAAAGTAATGCAAGCATGTATATTAAACTGCCTTATGCCATGAGGCTTGTTCATCCAGTCTTCAATTAAAACACATATCCTTCATCTGCCTGTAGAATTAAAAAAACGTCTTTTTTTCCTGTAAGTCAAGACATACCAAAATTTGGCAGCCTTGCTGTTTCCTCCCAGGCTGATCCCTGCTTTAAAAGCAGCAATGCAAACAGAAGAGTCACAGCTGTCTTACTTTCAACAGCAACATTTCAGGTGTTCTTCTCAACAAAAAGTCCCCTTTATACTCCATTCTGCTCTTATACTCCTCTTTGGCACTGCAAAGCAGAGAACCTTTTAAACAGTGTCACAGAGAATTCAGGAGAGAGAAATTTGGTTTCCTTAAGCTTTTCTCTCCCGTTCTTCCTGTCTCCAGGGAAGAGGG